>NW_023994181.1:27500-147500 GCF_015586225.1 Lucilia sericata | reverse complement strand
TTTAGTACTGAGTTATGCGCGTTTAAGTGATTTTCGGGAGGGGACCTTGTATGGGAGCTATGACCAATTATGGACCGATCGGAAAAAAAATTTCACAGCAATATTTCTATACATATGGGAAATACTTATACCAAATTTTATATGGATATCTTAATTTAGTACTGAGTTATGCGCGTTTAAGTGATTTTCGGGAGGGGACCTTGTATGGGAGCTATGACCAATTATGGACCGATCGGAAAAAAATTTCACAGTAATATTTCTATGCATATGGGCAATACTCATACCAAATTTTATTTGGATATCTTAATTTAGTAATGAGTTATGCGCGTTTAAGTGATTTTCGGGAGGGGACCTTGTATGGGAGCTATGTCCAATTATGGACCGATCCATAAAATTTTTCCTTTGAAAGACTTCTATTGACATAAGATTTTAATTTGTAAAATTTTGTGAAGATATCGACATTGTGGCGGAAGTTATTAACAAAAAACCCATTTTCCGGGAATATGTACTTTTGTATGGGAGGTATATGAAATTGTGGACCGATTCTGGCAATTTTCGGCAGAGATCAATATCTTGTGCAGAAACGAATGTATGGTGATTTCCATGGATTTATCTTGCATAGTTTTCGAGAAAACTACATCAGAATGTGTAAAAAATGCTTATTTTTTTCCGAGGTTGTTTTAAATTTTGATTCATAACTTTTCCCGGTGTGAACCGATTTTGCCCATTTGCAATACCAAACAACTTAGGAAAATGAAGAACATTTTGGGTGAATTTGGTTGAGCTCTATTGCTTCGTTTTATCGTGAGCGTGTTTTACACAGACAGACGGACAGACGGACAGACGGACATAGCTAAATCGACTCAGAATTTGATAAGGACCCTGAATATATATACTTTGTTGGGTCTCAGATGAATATTTCTTGGTGTTACACACGGAATGACAAAGTTATATATACCCTCTATCACCACTGATGGTGGTGGAGGGTATAAAAAGGTAGACAATATATTTCTTATACTTTCCCATTTTTGCTTTGTCAGACCGTCATAAAACCTACGGCTACACAATCACACATACATAATTATTTCCCATATTATTGGTTCTTTTTTACTACCACAACAGAACCTGTTTCTTGCACACACATTTTGCTGATTTTCGGCTCGAATTTAACTCGAATTCAACTCGTTTTCCACTCGCTCGTAAGCGAGTTGAAAAAACAAAAACATGTAAATATCGCTTACGAAGCGAATGCAAAACACATAAAACTCTAATTAAAATTGTGCTCGCGTTTTGAAAAATAAAACTCGCGATTTTGAATTTTAAAACGAGCGATATAAATGAAATAGCGATCGCGAGCGATATTTTTACCTACCCTGATATAAAGCATTGTTCATATAAAATTTGGATGAATTCATGATTCGATATCTTTTTATACTTTTAGAAAATTATCCACCAAAATTTCTGCACAACTTTTTCTGTATGTAGCGCCGTATTTATTGCAAGCTTTTCAAATTAAATAATGATTTTGAATAACTCCAGCACACATTTTCCATTTACCATTAACAAATTCCGAAATTTTCTTAATTGGAGGAAGATTTGGATATTTTAATAAGTAAAATTATTTGGGTATGTTTTTTGTATATCTAACGATATTTGACCTTTAAACCTTTATTTCATCGGATTTAATAAGTGGTGTCTAAATCCAGCCAAAACTTAAGTGTGGATGCATAAAAGCTAATGAATAACAATAATATTTTTAAACATACTTTTGTATAAATGGATGTATTTGAGAAACAATGATGAGACAAAAACGGTGGTTTTACTCTTTAATGAACAACTCAAAATTGTTTGTCAAATTAAAAGTTGTTTTGTTTTCTCTGTCAAAATTCAAGGACTCTTCATATTTTCCTAGGACAGTAATTTTGTTCTTTTTTAAGAATTTTGAAATCTTGCAATGAGCCCAAATTTTTCATGATTTTGTCCAGAATTTTGCATAATCGTTTCAGAGTTTCTTTAATTGCATGTAATTTTTCAAATAGCAAGAAAATCGCTTGAAATTTTGTATGGTTAATGGTACGTATTTTTGTAGTTAATAAAATGCCCCGAAGCCTTTTGCCACTTTACACCAGGGGCACTACAATTCAAATTTAAACTGAACAGTTCTTAAAATCTACTGCACGTGGAAAAATTAAAACAACTATTTTAAAAGTGTCCTTAGTTCCCTACCAGTGATTGAAAATGCTGATTTCAGTATAATTTCTCGAAAAAAGTTTCTTAGATTTGTCTACAAATTAGTAAAAATTTCCTAATTTAAGCTCATTATCAATTTGTAAATTTTTAAAGGACTTTTTGGTCCAGAAACTGACTTTAAGTATTGAACAAAATGCGAAAAAATATAATAACTATTTTATCGTTATAAGCTAAATTTTGACATCTATTTAAAAAAAAAGTATAGTCATTACAAATAGAAAAATATTCTTTTTAATTTTCGAAGAAACCCGGGCAACGCCGGGTACACGCAGCTAGTACTAAAATATTTCGTACAATTTCGTATATATTACGAAAGAATTTCGTGGTGCGAAATAACGAAAGATTCGTACAATATACGACATTTTTCGTATATATTAGACATGGGTTTCTTTCAGTGTGTGTAACTGTCCGGCCTACGAAACGATTCACTGTCAAATGTTGGGATCGTCACATTTCTCTGGTCTATCAGGCGTTCAACTAGAACGTATTCTAGCATTCCTAAATTTTTCGAATTAGTTAGTTTAATTAATTAGTTTAAATTGACTCTTATCATTCTAGCAATAAAAATGTTCATCTTTGTTTACTTCTGTATACTATTTCTCATAGACTATTTCCTTAATTTTCTCTTTCACCTTTCTCTCTCTTACTATATTTCTTTACAGACAATACAAAGGGACCCATCAGACCTAAGTAAAGCTTAACTCCTGGCAGTAAGCAGTCTGTGAAACCTAACCTAACCAGTCAAATAAGTGTTTAGTTTTATGGTTGTATTGAATCTTTGCCCAAGTTTTACTACAAACTTCACACACAACCCACGTAAATCGTAATACATACTAAAATTACAAAATACATTACACGCACTAAAATAAAAACAAAATATGTACAAACAAAAAAATGTTGCTACTCAAAAATGTCAAAAACTACAATTATTTATACAAACTAAAACATTTTTAAAAGCAATTAGAAAAATGTGGCAACATGCTTGTTACTTGCAGCAAAGAAAATATACAGACTAACACTCACACACACTCACCTAACAACATATATTGTTGCATTTTCTAATTGTATTTCAAATGTTTATACAAATGACACAAATGAACTGCATCAACCACTCGTCATCTTCCACATCGTCGTCATCATCATCAACATCGTCTACATTTTGTAAGTTGTTGTATGAACATCTTTAGAATTTGTTTAGATATTCCAAAGTCTATATGTATGATATGTGTCTCCAAAACCATCAAAATAAGACGAAAAAAGATTTCTTATCAAATGCATACACTCGAATAGCAAGAACTAAATACACAAAGTCTCCCCTCAAATACTTGTGACACATCATATTGTAATAATGTCAATGACAAATCACGCGCACACGTCAAAAATCTCGTGTCACATTTATCAACTGTCAATTCAAAATGTAGTTCAATGTTCGATTGAAATCCTGCAAGTTCATCCGTCGTTGTATCTAATACATGAGAGGGTATTTATTGTGTTTTTGCTTGACTCCCTCTTTCCTCGTACATGCAGACATTCTACATAAATAGTATATGTTCTAAAATTAGTTTCCAAATATTGTTACAAATGTGTTGATTTCCAAACAACTGTAACATTTTTATTTAATTGTTGCATATTTTATATTATTTTATCCACAACTTAAACCACTTGAGACTTATTAAATATTATGTGGATGAATTTTTGTTATCTAAAAAAAATATTTTATTTTTAAATACTTATTAAGGTCGACTTTATTTATCTAAAAGTAGATGATACTACGTTAATTTTGGATGTAGCTAAAGTACTAAGAGATTACTTTTAGTTACTATAAACCTGTCCTTTTTCAAAATTAAAACAAATGAACGAGTTGAACTGAGACAAATGGACTAGTAAACAGTTATGAACTAAAATACATGCAAGACGTAGTTCCTACTGTTGGTTGAGCCTAGAAATCAATTCAAAAGAAGCCAATTTAAACAAGATAACACACGTCTAGACATTGACGAGGTTAAGTTTATATGTAAAATGTTGGGTGGACAAATTTTAAATAGTGCTTTATAAAGGTTGTTCGCAAGCTCAGTTTCCTGGACGTAGTTCCTTAAATTTCTACTAAAGTCTGTTAATACCATGAAAGTTTTCCAGATTGTATACACCATATTCGCCAATGACTAATAAAGTTTTAGAATTTCACTGGGTCCTGCGCTGGCTCTACTTTCTTTCGATTCCGCACGTCCAAATTGGTAAAGTTGTGTCCGTAATTCTGGGTGCCATTCAGAATACGTCTCATCATACTAACCGCTGACTTCTCTCCGGGGGCATGTTACCTTGGTGGAATCTCCATGTTGGTGTTATTGCAATATCTAGTCTGCCGCGACAATAAACTGGTGATCAAATCAAATATATCCTCTGCCTTTCCTTGGAATAATTTGACATGGGGTCGAACCAGAGCACCAGATAATGTGATACTACGGGTGGCCAGTTGCCCGCAGGACTTCTGGTCTGGTCTGGTCAGTTGGTTGAGGTTCCTTTGGGATCCATGTAGTGCCTATGGTTTATACTCAAATTCGTGGGAAAGGACAGTTGGTTGGATTTGATTCATGGTGAAGTGATAACTTTTCAAGATTAGTTTCTATTATCGTACGCGACGGTACAAAATAGGGTAGACTGTGGAATAAAATCTTGGGAATGAGCTGGTAATACAGAGATTTATGATTAAAATGATGTGTTGACTGTTGGATATAATGTATCTGATGGAAGTGATAGATGGTTGGCATAGACGGTTGTGTCGGAAGCGATGGAAGTGTTGTGAAGATGGGTGGAGTTGTGAAGATTGTAGAGTTGATTAGATCGAATGAGTGAAGATGATGGTTTGTAGTTTTGCTGCATACATAAGTATGATTGGTGGTTTTTGAGCGGTTGGGTGTGTTTGGAGTTTGCTCTAATCATGCTTAGGTCCTAATGGCCACTGAAATAAGTCCTGCCAAGTTATTATGGAGTCCGTGATTCTGTCTACCAATTTGTCCTTATGTGCTGTTACTGACTCAACAGAGCCATCTCAGTAGTGTGGTTACGCAGGCTTTAAAAGGTTAAGGAATGCACTGGAATGGGTCAATAGATAATGAGATTTTAGACCAGTGATTGCTGTTTCCTTGTCGGTGTATGGGATTGATCTCATGCTGCCTGTCATTCCGCAACGGGACTGCTATGGCAAGAGATTAGAGAGCTCAAGTACTAGAGCAAGGTGCTTGTGCATGGACTGGAAAGAACTGCCTCCTGATTTCTTCATAGAAGGATTCAGAGGCTAGCGATGGACCGTCCCAAAAGACCACCGTGAAATAAGGCCGGTCTTCATGTTAAGTACATTGACATTCTAACATCTGACTTGATCTTTCTGAGGAGACTTCTAGTCCTCTAAACGTTAAGATATGGAGTAATGATATTTGTGGTTCCACCCACTGTTTCATTATTCCAAGTCACCGTTTAGGAATCTCCGGCCTATGTTTTTATTTTCGAAAGGTTTCATATTTGATAGGTTAACTTTCAGTAGTTATATTTTTTTACAAGTACTTTCGCTTTTTCGTTGTTCTCTGGAAGAGTATTCGGTTAATATTGGACAAAGAATCCGATATGGTCCTAGATTTAACTTTATCACCAGATATCGCCCCAATTGACTTCTGGTTGTCTGTAAATCTATTGTCCTATATTGGTGCTATATTTATCATGAGCCTTGTTTGACGTAGGGCTCATGGCCAGACGAGTACTCAAGCAACATGAACGCTGAAAAATTTAACCACCTTTTGCAGATATGTCTGACATTCGAGTACCAGATTGTGTGTCTGGACAACATAACTATATAGATACAGATTCACATATTCGAGAAAACCTTAATCAGTTTACAGCCCGCTAAATGGCCACGGTCTATAGAAGACTACTGAGTGCGCGACATAGTAGTCTCTTCTTACAACATTCTCTCTTTTACAGCCACAGGAATTGGAATTGATCGAAGCCGTTGTTGGACATACTATAGAGTAAAAAATCATTGCGCTCGGCCGTAGTCCGTCCATTTAGGAGATCTTAACTAAGCGAAGCCGTTGTTGGATATATTATAAAGTAGGAAACATTTATTATTATTTTTATTATTTTTGCGCCCGGCCGTATGCCGGCTATTTAGGAAATCTTGAATATGTAAATGATATTTGAAATTACGTCAAAAAATGTAATAGGGTTGAAATTTGTATAGCTTAGTAAGTATTAGATTTTGAGCTTAGACTATCCACACAATTCTGTTAAATTATAATAAAATACACAAAATTTACTCCAAAACTTTAAAATTTCCTCATAAATATAAACATTAAAATAATATTAAGTATTATTATAAATGTATGCATTTTATAGGAAATGTAAAAATCATGTTATCAAATCAAAATCTCCAAGAAAAACATGATTGATATTCCACACAAAAGTGTTTTGCGTCTAAGAAAGGATTTAAGTAAATGTTAGACAAAAAAAAAAAAAACACACAAATCAAAAATGTCCTAAAGCACACAAGCGAATACATCAATGTTTTCTGCTCATGTACAAACTCATATTCCCCAAATATTATAGATCAGCGAAAAAAAATATATTTTCGCGCGCAAAAGAACAAATATAAAATTGACAAATATTTGACAGGCGACACATAAAAAGACTTTTGTGTGTGACATAAAAAACACATGTGAGTTAAATGAAGAAAAAAAGGATTTTAGCAAAATATAAATAAAGGATTTAGAAAACAGACAACGTACTCGTAAAAAAATCCACCATAAAAATAACAAGATTTATATAAAAACAACATTTTTGACATTTCGGAATATTATTTTTTCTTACATTCAGATTTTTTTCTCTTTTTGTCTAATAAAATGAATAATGTGTTTGCGAATAAATAGAGTGAGTTGATGTCGATGATGACGATTCTGTTTGGTTTGAAAACATTTTTGTTAATGTTTTTTTACGGATTTTGTTGTTTTTTGTTGTTTTTTTTTTTTTTTTTTTTGTAATATTATTTCATCTTTTTTTATGTTGTGAAACCCTTTGGGTAATTTTGCGTTTCATTTAGTAACAAGTAATGCGAAAATGCGTTCTAATATTAAAGTCATAAAAAATATTGGCGGTGAATTTTTTTATGAATTGTGTAGGTTTTTTTTTTTTTGTTCTGCTCCCCCTTGTCTGTGTGTAATTTATTTGATTAATAAATGTTAGAGTTGCCATTGAATTTTCGTTTGAAAGGCCTTGTCTAGTTGTTCAACAATGAATTTTGTTATCGTTCCACTATTCGCCCATATACCTAATTCCCATTATGGTATCATCGCTTAAGCCCTCTGCTTTATTTGTTTATTATGAAAAAATAAATGGCAACCCTTTACTATCTAGTCAACCCTTTTAATTTGTGAAAAGCATGCAAAATTTGGTACTTTGCAATTTGTACTCATTCGTATGTCTGTGTATGGATGAGAAAAGGCGCGACAATTGTTTTGGACGATTTATAAAATCAACGCAAACGGAAGTGTAATCATGCGTAAGCAGCCACTAAAGGCACTTGTACATAAATTTCAAAAAGGATGGACTTTATGATTATTAACAAAGAAGAGCACAAAAAACAGATGGATGGGTCTGAACACTCAAAGAGAACTTTAATAAACTTATGTTTATACTAGTCATGAAATTAATCAATTTAATCATTTAAATGGTGTACAAGTACTAAGGGTTATAATTATAGTAATGTACACAAAATATCTACACTTTGCTCACTTTTAAAGACGAGATGGCCTACTCACTCCAAACTATAAAATAGTCTTATTACCGACATTAAAATGATTTAATAAAGTGTGATTGTATGAATGTTTTCTACATATTTTAGGTTAATTTTTTTATTTAAATATATAAAAACTAAATAAAAATTCATTAACATAAATTTCTATAAAAGTTTTTCTAAGAAAACGCATCAAAATTTTCAAAAGCATCAATTTCAATTTAAGCCCAACACTCTAAATCGTAATTGAAGATTTATTTTCTTTAAATTTTTAAAAAACCATAATATAAATTTTAAATTAACGTGTGTTTCAAAAGTTCTGTTTTATTCGTTTTCTGATATTTAATTTCTTTACAAATCATCGACCTTCTTGTATAATTTTTATAACTACAACATTTTGAAAAGACCCAGAGTATTTTTGTTTTGTATAAACAATAAAATAAACACTTTTTATTCACAATTAATTCATTATTATTGTTATAAATAATTCTTCTTTATGTTTTCAACTTGTCTTTTGATACACTTTACCATGTTTATCAATCAAATCTGAGGTGAATACTCTACTATAAAGAAGAGGGTAAAATGGGTTTATTCAAATAAGTCGTAACTTATTATGGGCTAGACCTTGACTAAACTAGACCTAAACTAAGCATAGGCTAGAACTAGGCTAGAACTAAACTCGAACTGGATTTGAACTAAACTATAACTAGACTACAAAAGACTAGAACAAGACTAAAACTAGACATAGACTAGACAGACTACATCTAGACTACACCTAGACTACACATAGGCTAGACATAGACTAGACATAGACTAGACATAGACTAGACATAGACTAGACATAGACTAGACATAGACTAGACATAGACTAGACATAGACTAGACATAGACTAGACATAGACTAGACATAGACTAGACATAGACTAGACATAGACTAGACATAGACTAGACATAGACTAGACATAGACTAGACTAGACTAGACATAGACTAGACATAGACTAGACATAGACTAGACATAGACTAGACATAGACTAGACATAGACTAGACATAGACTAGACATAGACTAGACATAGACTAGACATAGACTAGACATAGACTAGACATAGACTAGACATAGACTAGACATAGACTAGACATAGACTAGACATAGACTAGACATAGACTAGACATAGACTAGACATAGACTAGACATAGACTAGACATAGACTAGACATAGACTAGACATAGACTAGACATAGACTAGACATAGACTAGACATAGACTAGACATAGACTAGACATAGACTAGACATAGACTAGACATAGACTAGACATAGACTAGACATAGACTAGACATAGACTAGACATAGACTAGACATAGACTAGACATAGACTAGACATAGACTAGACATAGACTAGACATAGACTAGACATAGACTAGACATAGACTAGACATAGACTAGACATAGACTAGACATAGACTAGACATAGACTAGACATAGACTAGACATAGACTAGACATAGACTAGACATAGACTAGGACATAGACTAGCATAGACTAGACATAGACTAGACATAGACTAGACATAGACTAGACATAGACTAGACATAGACTAGACATAGACTAGACATAGACTAGACATAGACTAGACATAGACTAGACATAGACTAGACATAGACTAGGACATAGACTAGACATAGACTAGACATAGACTAGACATAGACTAGACATAGACTAGACATAGACTAGACATAGACTAGACATAGACTAGACATAGACTAGACATAGACTAGACATAGACTAGACATAGACTAGACATAGACTAGACATAGACTAGACATAGACTAGACATAGACTAGACATAGACTAGACATAGACTAGACATAGACTAGACATAGACTAGACATAGACTAGACATAGACTAGACATAGACTAGACATAGACTAGACATAGACTAGACATAGATAGACATAGACTAGACATAGACTAGACATAGACTAGACATAGACTAGACATAGACTAGACATAGACTAGACATAGACTAGACATAGACTAGACATAGACTAGACATATACTAGACATAGACTAGACATAGACTAGACATAGACTAGACATAGACTAGACATAGACTAGACATAGACTAGACATAGACTAGACATAGACTAGACATAGACTAGACATAGACTAGACATAGACAAAGTCTGAACTAAAATACACAGCGATGTCATTGGAGGTAAGTACTTACAACAAACGCTTACAAGTAATTAAAGAAAGTATGCGGCTTCTTCACAGGCTAGATGGTTAATTATTTAGAAAGTATTTATTTATATAACACATTACTGAAATACCTTATTAGAGTACTTCTACGTAATACAGACAATACGTAGAAGTCATTGAAGAGCATGTTATTTGGTAAGTAATTACAATCGAAGATCATTCCCTAAATTTTGCTGAGTAGTTATCTGGGTAGCAGGTGGCTAGGGATAACCGTAAGTGGTGCGCTAAATATGTAATTCGGGACTGTCCCGCCCAAAGTAATGACTCATTACCTACCATATCTCTTTATACGAATATAGTGTATTTCTAAGTCGCATTCAACGAATATAGAATTTTAAAACGTTATAAAATAATTAAATAAATATTTTGTTTAAAAAACAATAAAGCATCTTTTTTCATCTTATAATAGTTTGAATACATTTTAATGGATCATTTTGATTAGTTCAGATTACCATATATACAAACAAACTCGTATCTGAGGAATACACGCAAGAATGCTGTTCAGATACAAGTGTATCAGCTGTATGTATTTACGTCTGTATGTAAGTGTGTGTTAATGGTTGTATTTGAATGTGTATCTAATATCTAATGGCATATTTAGTATCGGTATTTAACTGTTCATTTCATTTTATTATGTGTGTTTTTCTTGTAAAGCAATCAAAATTATACTTTATAGTATTTTCTAACGAAACACAAAGTATCTTTCTTTTTTTATTAAGATTTTGTTTGGTACGAGTATAAATCAAGAATATCTATGTATTTCTATTTTCTGTTTATACTGATGATGTTTTCTTCTTTTTTTGTCTTGTATCTTTTGTTTTATTTATGGATGATGAAATTTAATATGTATTTTTTTTTTACAAAATTAGCGTCTTTTTCATTCTTGAAAAAAATTGGAATATTTAGGAAATATTGTAACCTATATAAATTAAATTTTACGAGAATTTGATGAATTAAATAAAAAAAAACAAACAATGATATCATTTGAATTATTTATTAAAAGTCATGATATTGGTGGAACTTGATTATGAAATTGATTTCAAAAAGGCACAGGTGTAGTGTGGAATCTATTTGTGAAATTTCAAAATCAACACTTTTCTAATCTGTAAAACGTTTTTGTTAAAGTGAATTTTCTTCAGGAAATTTGTAGGTATTTATTTGGAACAAAGTAATATAATTTTTTGAACAAATGGAATCTAATTTTGGAAAAAATCTATAAAGATTATACAATTTCTTTTAGGGATTTAACTCAATTCCTTTTGCAAATTTATTTTAGTCTGACATTGTTTATTTTATTAATTGAAACAAAACTTTTTTTGTCTTCTCTTGCAATTCGATTTGATGTCTTTATCAGTTCAACATTTCTAACCCAACCATAAAACCAAATAAATGAATGAGACTTCAAACAAACATAAATGAAATGATTATAAAACGAAAAGATTTACCAAACAAAAAAAAACTCAAAAACGTTTCAAAATTCTGACAAGGACTACCCCAACATACTAAATTTTTCCGTTTTTGTAGTTTGGCAAACATTTTTGCAATTAACAGAAATAATACCAAAAAAAAAAAAAAAAGCACACATTATACTCATCATCAGTATCATCATCGGATGTTGTTGGAAGGGGAGTAGCATCAATGGCAATAGAAACATGTTCTGCTAAGACCAAGTCGTAAATATTCTAAATGTCATTTTGAAATCCTAATTTACGCTTCGTCGATCTGAAATGCACATTTGTGCATTAGGAAAAAATCTAGAATGCATTTAACTTTATTTTAAACTCCACCTGCACCTCCTGCTCCATGACTACAATCATTGTAGTCATCGTCATCATCATGAGTGTAGACTCTCAAATGTTTTCAACTCTTAAGCAAACAAATACGCATTTTGTTGGTGAAAAATTGTTTGTATTTTACTTTTTGCCCTTACTAAGGTCCAGTTTAGGTATTTTACATACAATTCGTTATCCTCATCATCATCCTCGTCAGTAGTTTGTAAAACGCATTTTTTTATACATACATCGACTGCATGCAATCAAAATTTTAAAATGAAAACTGTCTATGTATTTGGAAGCATTTACAAATATGTTTTACTTTTCAATGATCTCCTCCCACCATGGCTATAGTCTGCCTTCGCCACCTATTTTCCAGTTTTTTTGTTTTAAAAATAAATCGGATTCTAAATTTTAAGCTTTATTTTTGTTAAACGATGGTAATGTTAGTGGTGGTGGTGCTGGGCTTTGGTAAGTTGGTAAACTGTGGTCTAAAACCTCATAAAATTTGTATGCATTTTTACATTTTAGCTCTGCACTTGTGTTCCTTTCTATACGTGTGTATGTGTGTGTTTGCACTTAAAAACATCCACCTCCTCCTGTCCGCCCACCTGTTCTTCGATGGTTTGTTTTTTTGGTTTTTGTAAAATTAGTGAATAAACGCCATGAAACAATATGTTTCGTAGCGTTTATAGTTCATCTTTTACACACAAAAATTGTATGAATTTGTATGTATGTGTTCATTTGTATATGAAAATACAGATACAAATGAACACATGTGAATATCTGATTGGTGCCGAAAAGAAAAATTAAACGCAAAATAAAATGTTTGTATGTATAAGAAAAATATGTACATTTTTTGTTTGTTTATGAGTATTAAAAGGGTCTATTGGTACACCAAATCCTAATTGTACGCGTCATAAACAAAAAATATTTTAACTAAATTTAAATTAGGGTTTTACAAATATTTGCCGATTCAATCACTTCTGTATTCAATGTTAGGTTACATGGGATGGACGCAGTTTATTGAGAATCTCCTTAATTTGGGCAATTTTAGTGATACTCGTAAGGATGGTTCCCGAATTCATCTTGCGACTATACTCCTACGACGATACTATATCATATATACACTTGACACCTCTGCGGTATTAATGTCGAAGTGTTCTGTGACGACTCACCATCGCCCCATTGTGTAGCTTACACGCAAGTGGAAATGTTTGTACATGGCTGTGCTGGTCCATGTACTCAAGTACTTGAGCTATCCAATCTCTAGCCATTGCTAGAGATATGTAAGAACATCACTTTCGTTTACAACCACGCTGATGGGATGGCATCTGTTGAGTCGGCAACAACACCTAGAGACGTTATTCGGTAGACCGAAATACGAATCTATCAAATAAGCTGAAAACTTTGTTCTTACACACAGAGAACACACTATGGTAAATCTGGTATGAACAGAGTTTTCCTTGAAAATACCTGGACAAGGAAGGAAAATTCAATGGTATCATTTGTATAAGATACGGTTCATCTATCCTCATTCAACCCGGCACACTTTTCATTCATCCGACACACTCATAGAGAAGAACATCCAACACACTCACTCTAGATATATGGGCAGATGATTAACACCAACGCACTTCCAACACTTAGTCCCACAGTCACAACTCTGTGGGATATCTGTTGCCATTCGAACTTATCCAGAATTATAGATTTCACCGTGCGTTACTCTTTTAACCGCCACTTTTTCTTCCTGCGAATTTGTGTTTAAACTACAGCCACTACGTGGATCCCGAAGGAATCTCAACCAACTGACCAGCAAGGACAAGTACTGCTGGCAACTGGTCACCCGTAGTACCAGATTATGTGGTTCTCTGTTTCGACACCATGTCAAATCAATCCAAGGAAAGTCCGAGGAGTGAATTGACATCATCAGTTTATAGTCGCGGCAGACTAGAAGTACTGGTAGCACCTCTTTACTCCGGATTTGCAATACAACAAGGAAACATGCCCTGGGGGGACCTCTGCGAGATATCGGTTGTCTCAGCAACAGCACTGAACTTATCCCGAATTATTGACTTTACCGAGCATCAGTATTTTAATCAATATTCTCTTCTCGCGAGTATATGTTTAAACCACAGCCACCACATGTACACGAGGGGACCTCTCCAATAGCTATGGCAATACAAAATAAGTTACTCGACTCTGTGGACTACCGGTTTCCGTGCTAACAGATTATAAGGCTCCCTGGTCGATTCCAGGCCAAATCAATTCCAGGAAAGGGTGAGGATGCATTTGACAAAACCTGTTTATAGTCGGAAGACTAGAGGTGCTGGTAGCACCTTTTTCCCCCGGATTGCATTAACAGCAAAATTGAAATGATCGTCTCGATCAGATGATGATGAACCGGTCAGTTTGTATAATAATCGATTTAGCGGAAATCTTAAGCATTGAGATCTTAACAATGTTATAAGTTAATGCAATTGTACAAAACACAGATCAGTTTTAGTCTCCACCACCTTCGCCTACAGACTACAGATCTACAATTGGTCCCTACCACCAACATATTCATCTATTTCCGAAGGTTTTCTTTGAGGAATTGAATCCACAAGAACTTAGAGTACATCATGATACTTGGTTTCCCATTAAAATAACAAAATAGTAACATGAAGTCGAAATAATGACAGATTGACTCCTGCCGTTACAAAACCATTGCATATTCCTTCTTGTGATTCCTCGATAGCAACGATGCAATGCTCTTTTCACCGACCTTCTTTAAAAAATATTAACTCAGAGTGAGGATATTTTTGGCATAGACCTCAATAAGTCTTTTCGGGGTTTTTAATTAAATCGATGACAGATTTTTTGATCTATAGTTACCCTATAGATCACCCTTCTTGTCACCCTTCTCTATACCTTGCACCCTGATTTCAATTGTGATGACTCATAATGCTAATTACAGCAAGGAAATAGACAACGGCGAAATGCCATCCGACACTGCAGACTATATGCCCATAGTTTCCTTTCCACGCTTACTGTGAAACCTTTTTATTCCCTTGTGAAGCTTTAAAGTGTTCTAAATCACAACTTTTATTCTTGTCATCACTTCAACCGTAAAATGTGTATCCTTAATATCTTCTAGAGTTTCGTAACATCTGTCCGGTTTCATTACGAATTCTGGCATGTCTGGTACTTCAAAACGAACTTCCCGAAGACATTATTGTATTATCGAAATTTTAGCAGAGTATTTCCCATGGTTCCTTTTTAGCCCTAATGGTTTTAATTTTAAATGCTGCGAAGTTAGTCGTCGGAGTTAGCCGATTTGTTAAAAAAAAAGTTATTCATTTATTTCTTAGCAGAATTAACCATGGACTATTCTAGAACTCTGCCGCTCTTTACACGAATCATAGAAAGCTAATACTTCTCTCGAATTTCATAAATGTACTCGTATTTTTAAGCCATCAATGATCGTTAAAGTAATTTTCTGAAGTGGGGCCACGAATGTCGAGTGCTTAATGTGAACACCTGCCTTGACGGCCTTATTTTACGGTGGTCTTTTTCATCCACAGGATAGACTAGAGACGGTCTACCACCCGCCCCTGAATCCTTCTATGAAGAACTCAGGTGGAAATTTTTCTACATGGCTGAGCCGGTCCATGTACAACCATTTTGCTGAAGAACTCGAGCTATCTAATCTCTTGCCTTAGTAGCCCCGTTGCGGAATGGCAGGCAGCATGGGATCAATCCCAATGCAATCCCCGACGGAAACGGCAATCACTGGCCTAAAGTCAATACAAGGGGCGACAAACCCCAACATCAAGAGAAATCAATCTTCCGGTATACCGGAAGGTGACCACCCTTATGATGCCATGCAAGATTGCATTATTTAAAATGCAATCCCTATCATCTAATGACGCATTCCAGTACATTCCTTAACCTCTTAAAGCCCGCGCAACCACACTACTGAGATGAATCTGTTGATTCGGCAACAGCACCTAGAGACGTATTTGGTAATCCGAAATATCCAGCCAATAAATCAGGATCCCTCTGTATGTCAGATAATGTGACAAAAGATGTAGAAATTTCCAAAGTCAATTCGAACACAATACTTGCCCCGGCAAGTTGAGGGAACGGACCTCAACCATATGTCGCGTAGCCTGAAACAATATGAATCCTGTTGAGATGGCAACAGCACCGAGAACTTCCCTAACTCAGAACTAGTCTCCTGTCTGACAGAGGAGTCTTTCCCGATCATTCACCAATTACATCAGTTCCATTCTCAGGGCAATTTCAACCTGAAAATTCCCCAATATATACTGGGGCCCTACTACGCGAAGACTAAGAGATACATAACTGGTTCAGGAATCCAGCACAAGTTGCTCTGTCACATCACCCAGTGACATCTGTTGAGATGGCAACAGCACCGGAGAGAGAATCCAGACATATTTGGAATTTGGGTATAAACCATATGGTACTCTGGTTAAACCCCATGTCAAATCATTCCAAGGAAAGGCGAGGATACATTTTATATTCCCGGCAGACTGATACTATTGGTAGCACCTCTATACCCCGGGATTGCAATACACCAAGATGGAGTTTTTCATCAAGGAAACATGCCACGGGGGGCAGGGGGTAGGGTCAATCATATACCGATTCTCATAGAAGTCAGTAAATAGGTTTCGAAATTCGACTTGTGTAGAATTTCATCGCTATACTCGTATTTTAGGGCAACGTTAAAGTAATTTTCTAAAGGGGACCTTATATAGTGGTAAGGTCAATTATGGACCGATGGAAACTTATTAATGTCGAATTTCATCGCTATGCTCGTACTTTTAAAACAGTTATGCCTATTAAAGCCGTTATTCGAGGGTCCACTTGTATAGGGGCTATCCGAAAACTTGGACCGATACCCCATTTTCAATACTAAACCTTACCTATAAGGAATATTTGTGGAAAATTTGAACCCTCTAATCCTTTCCGTTCGGAGTCTATCGTGCTTTCAACAGACAGACGGACATGGCTAGACCATAATATACATATATACTTTTGTGGATCTATGACCAATATTTCGATGTGTTACAAACGGTGGATATAAAAAAATAAATCCGTTAAAAACGTATAAGGTGTGTATGACTCATAAACTTGTAATTGCCACTTAAATGTATTTATTCAAAAACTTAATTTATGACACACAGTTTTTAAATGTTTTGAATAGGGATAGAATCAAAAGAATGGTCGGAGCATGTTGGAATATGGCTTCTAAGATCTGTAATCATCTGAGTTTTATAAGTATTTTTAAGAACGACTCTTTTATTGAGGATTTGTCGATATTACTCTTAAATCTATGTATATTGACACGACAAAATGTTGTCCGAACTAAAAACGGAAGTGAAATCTATGAAAAATGCAATCAATCCTTCGAAAATAATAACGATTGAAGAGTCCATTGTTTAGGCGATCTTATCGATTGCTATAAAATTTGGCAAATTTCCTAAAATTATTCTAGAATAAATTTAAAAAGTTTCAAGGAAACATGTATGTATTTTTCATTATTTTATAGCTCTGACAATTGCAACCAATATTGGCATTGCAATCAACATACTCCACCCATGCTACACTCTCTCAACGAAGAGTTGCAATTGTAAATTTTATTTCAGAGTATTTTTTATGGCTAAATCCTTTTTTGAAAATTGCATTACATTACTTATGTGGTATTTGGCAGATAGTGCGCCAGTAACAATCATTTAAGTAATTTTAACTATAGACTTTTGATTGTATTTGATTGCTTATTCAACAGAGTAGTATGATGGGACTGATATTTCTTAGTTCCACATACATACATATGTATGTATGTAGTATATGCAATTGCTTGTATATTGTACGTATTGGGAAATTATTAAAAAATATTTTTTAAATTAAGAGCTTTTTATTTAGATTTGCTAGGCGAATGCTGATACAAAAACTGAATGATAGTTTCTTTTAACATGTTTATACTTTCAGAACAAAAAATATATGTATGTATTTTTGCCAGGTCATCAATCTTATTTTGCGTTAAAAACTTTAGTATATTAAAAAAAATCAATACTATTTCTTTAATAATTTCAGTTCTTTGAAAATCAATCATTAATACCTTTTTGATTTCACTTGTTTAGAAAAGCGTGTTTGTGATTTTTTTTAGTAAAATTCCCTGTAAAAAGTGAAAAAAGTAGAGAAATCTGTAAAGTACAACACAACGGCAGTTACATTAAGTTGACATGCGACATCTAAACTCATGGTTGAAATCGCAAGGGAGTGTTGTAGGGTTTTAGTTTTTTATTATATAGTATTTTCTCGTTCTTGTTTTTTGTCCTTTTTACTTTACATTAGTTACACATGTGGTAATATTGACACATGTCCTTATGAATGATGTACTAATGCGACAAGCACATCAATACTTGGCTCATCGTCTTATTTTATTATTGTTGTTGTTGTTGAGATAATGCTTCATAATTAGGGATTGATGTTTGTTCAAGGAAAATATGTATATCTTCCGCATTAGATACAATTGCTTAAGTTTATTATGGGGAAGAGTAAGTTGTTGTCTGTCCGTCTGTCTTAAGCATGACCATAATTATTTGCTACATCAATTATAATTTGTAAAATGAAGAAAATCAAGTGTTTTATAACTTATTGGTTCTTCTATATAAGATCAATATATTTCAGAGTTTCAAAGTTTGTTTCATTCTCTGAGATTAATCGTGGCTTTAGCTGAGGCTTCGGAATATACATTTTGACATGTTACACCAAAAGTTTGTATATCACGTTTAATTTTCATTTTCCTAATATTCATTGTTATATTTCTAAAAGCTTTTGAAAAAAAAAATTATTCTAATAATACCTGATCATCATTCATCTCATATTTCCCAACATAATTTAACAAATAAATCAAATGTTGACTTTTAGCCAAAAATGATTGATTTTTATTTTATTTAAAGAAAAATTGAAAACCACTTACCTATACACTCGACTCGTGTTTTTTACTATTTCTTTTTTAAATTGATATTATTGCGTAAATTATTAACCCTTTTTGCCTTCAATCAAATCACACGTGTATAGAGAGAACCCTTTTTATCGAATTGTTGCCCCCTTTTAATAAATCAAAAACACACGAAACGTTTCTTAACCTGTTTTTTCCCAAAACAAAATCCATTTTGCCCAAATAGTCGAAGGTATTGAATTACACAATTTATTGTATTTTGAGTGCGATTCTTACAATTGACAGCTCATAAATATTGCATTAAAAATGTAAAGTGAGTGTGTATATAAAGTATGGAAGGTATTGGCCATAGCATTTGGTCCAGGGGAGAGATGTCAATGAAAAGAAAGTGGAATTGATACTCTACAGCAATATAACATTATTTTAAATATAATAATATATGGACAGACATAGTGTTCTGTAACAATCCTAAATAAGAGCAATTATTGACCTATCGCGCAGGATATTCGATCCGGCGGTAGCCTGCTTTAATACTGCGAATTTCTTTTGGAGCTGGAAAAATACTTTAGGCATAAATAAGAAACAAAAAAGGTTTCCAAAAATGCTTTACGTTTTCTGATCGCAGTTTTAGGATTTTAGAACATGATACCCAAAGTTGAAACTTTGATAAAAAGAATTGGTCAAATAGGGAAGGGCGTAAGAGTGACATTTTCAAAAAGAAAAGATACCATTCAGAAAAACAGAAAATTGTTATACGTTCTTAAAAAAAGTTCGTTTTGTATAAAAAAAAAAGGTAATGCACCTTTAGACCCCATTTTCAAAATTCAAACTGGAATACTTCTTGGCTACTTTCATTTCAAATTTTATCCCGATCAAAATAGCCGTTTACAAGTACCAGATTTATTTCAAAAAATCTGCCCCATTGTGCGATAACGAGAAGACTTGAAGCAATGGGTATTCCCAATTCATGAATTACCTTTGTTCATAGTTTGTAGAAGGTTAACTGCAATTTGCAAGCGTTTTTACCGATGTTTTGTTAACAAATATCTTTCGTGTGCCTTCGGTGGCTTAGTGTTCTAGTCTGTTAGACCAAAGGTAGTGGTCTCGGTTCTCACCGGAGATACTGGTAAAGGAGCCCGATGTATTTCTTCAGATTTGATGTAACATATGTACATCTTGCAATGTCCAACTTCGAAGATAATTAAAAAAAATGCTCTCCTGTAAAATTTAGTTTTTGTCGGTTACGTCTTTTGTGCGAAAAGGGCTCGATATATAGTGTATGTGAGGTAAAACTATAGACCCAGACAAGACTGTATCGACTCAGAAAATGATTCTTAATTCGTGGAAAATATAAACGTGAACAAGTGAGAGTGTTATATTCGGCTGTACCGAATTTCATATACCCACCTTTTTGTAGACCGATTTTGGTTCATATAAAACTTGTTTATATTGAATATCATCGCTGTACTCGAATTTTTATGCCTGTAATTAGCCTTAAAGTAATTTTCTGAAGGGGGAGTAAGGTGAGTAACCGACAGATTCCGAAATTTGGTATCAAGATTAAAGTTCGTTTAAATGTTTCTTATGTCGAATTTCATAACTCGTATGCTGGCCTAAACAATTATCGTGTAAGTAATTTTCTAAAGGGGACCTTATATGGGGGGTAGGTTCAATTATGTACTGATCCTCACTAAATTTCTTAGAGAGATTTTGGCTCGTATAAAACTTATGTGTGTCGAATTTCATCACTTTACTCGTATTTTTAAGCCAGTAATGAGCGTTAATGTTATTTTCTGAAGGGGACCTTATAGTGGGGGTAGGATCAATTATGAGCCGATTTTCATAAAAGACAATAGAGAGGTGTAGCCTTTTGTCAAATTTCATAGCTTTATTCGTATTTTTTAACGAGTAATGAGTGTTAGTCATTTCTTGGCATTAGTCATTTATAAGCCGATCCTCAAAAGAAATTCGTAGAGAGATTTTGGCTCTTAAAGAACTTACTGTTGTCACATTTCACCGCTATATATTTTTAAGACAACAGTAAGTGTTATAGTCATTTTTTGAAGGGGGCCTTATATGAAGGGTAGGGTCAGTTATGAATCGATCCTTGTAATATGAAAATTATTTATGTCAAATTACTCTAACTTATAAAAAATTTATGACCCCCACTTGTATGGGGGCCGAAAATCTGGACTGATATTGCCCATTACAAACAAACCTTATCAATAGATAATATTTGTGCAATATATTAACTGTCTACCTCCTACCGTGTGGTCGCTATAGTAATTTCAACAGACAGACGGACGGACATGGCTAGATTGTCTTAAAATATAATAAAGATCCAGAATATATATACTTTTATGGGTCTTAGATGAATATTTCGATGTGTTACAAACGGAATGGCAAAAACAAGTAAGACAGTATAGTCGGGCTTGGCCTACTATATGATACCCTACACCAGTTATGAATATTAAATGTGATTTATTTTTCATAATAAAGCATTTATCTTGAATATTACCTTGATTCTGATTTATTTAAGCAATTTTTGAAGAAAAACTTATTTTCTAAAACAGGCTTTATATGGGGGATAGGAACAAATGTGGACCGATTCCGATAAAATGGGCTGGATAGATTTGTATTTATATAATATATATAATATTTTTCTGTGCTAAATTTCATTGCAATAATGGTGCTAATAAATGAATTACGGATATTCAAGTCACTTTCTTTGGGGGCTAGGGTCAAATGAAGTCCGATCATTTCGAAATCGAGATACATTTATACTATACATAATTATGAGCTCAAAAGCCCTTTTCAGGGTGTTCAATAAATTTTAAAATAAACTAAAACACAATACAATCACAATCTCTCCCCTCTTCGAAAAAAGGTTTACCTAAACACACAGTTTTATTTGGAAATTATGGTAAAATTAACTTTGTAAATATCATCCTGTGTACGCTATTTGTATGAAATCTAAAAAATGGAAATTCCCTCTAGTCTTTAAAAAAAGACAACAGACATTTTTATCAACCACCACCCCCATCATCATCACCAGAGTCAATACAAACAGGAATACACTTGCTCAGTGATCAATCACAAAAAATTACATTTGGAATTGATTCGATTTTCGTTTTTTAAATAATGTTGCACAACGCGTGTCATTTTCTAGGAAATTTTATTTAAAAAATGTTTAAAATAAGCATAAGTTTGTATTACAGATACATAAATTGTATTGTAGGTTTCTTTTGTATTTTATAAATCTTATTTATTTGTATCATTCATATACAGACTTGTGAATGTTCTAGATTTCAACCGAGTTCCACATAAATACTTGTATTTAAGATATTTCCTTTTTTACGTGTAAATTGAGCTGATTTATTTAGTTGTTTGTGTTTTTCTCAAGGATATTTTTGTTTCGTATGCAAACTGTATTTAAATTTGTTTATATGTATGTATGTATGAATGTGAATATATTTTCCAATTTGATTTTTTAAAACAGTTTACTGTTAGTTTCCTTTATGTGGTCCCATTGTGAATACTTTAGTTTTGTTTTTTTATTATTTGTACGAGACTGATGTTTTGTTACAATATTCCTTTCCAAACTCTAGTTGGATATTCTTTTTTACACTATTATTTCCAATTTCTTATTCTTATAAGAATTTCTAATATGATTTTGTATAGTTGTAGTTGTATCTTTTCATTTACACCTGGCAATATCATGTGTCATTTTAGGGATTTTTTTCCAACTACTTTTGACACAATTACTGTAATTTATGCAACCCTGGGGAGTTTAAGGGATTTTTTTGTTTTATAATGTTTTTTTAAGAAGTAGTTTTTTTATTTAATTTATAGTAAACTTTAAATTAATTAGTTTTTTAAGTAAATGATGCTTTTAGATTAATGACATTAATTGTTTTACCAGATGTGTATATTTTTATACCCTACACCACTTTAGTGGAGAGGGTATATTGGGTTTGTACTGATGTTTGTAACACATAACAAGTTAGAATGCTATATTCGGCTATGCCGAATCTTAAATACCCTCCACCAGCAAGCTACTTTTTATTGAAACCCATTTAACTATCTAATTTTTAGATAACTTGGCAAAATTTTTGTTTCCTTATTAAGGGTACTAACATATATGCATATGTCAAACTAATTTTAATTAGGTCTAGAAAAAAAGATAAACCATTTTAATATAATGGTTTATCTTTACACAGAACATACTCATTTTGAATTTTATCCGGATATAATCATTTAATTACGAATTAAGTGGTATTAAGTGAATTTCAGAAGTATATCTTATATGGGAGCTAAGACAACCTATGGACCGATCCGGAAAAAAAATCCGTGGAATGATTTTTATATACAAAATACACATTTATGTCGAATTTTATCCCGATAACTTTGATTGTTAATGTGCATTTGAGTAATTTTCGGAAATGGTCCTTATATGGGAGTTGTGACCAATTATCAACCGATAAGGAGAAAATTTCGAATAATGATTTATAAGCCAAAAAAAAAATTCAAGTCGAATTTTACTACAATAGATTTATTAATTAATGAAATATGTGCGTTTAGGTGATTTTCGGAAGTGGACTTTATATGTATAGAAGCTATGACCTTACACAGAACATATTTGTGTCGAATTTTATCAAGATATCTTTATTTGATAATGAAGTATGTGCGTTTAAGTGATTTTTTTGAAGGAGCTATTACCATATATGGAACAATCCGGAAAAAAATTGATAGAATGATTTATATGCTCACAAAACATATTCAAGTCGCACTTTATCCAGATAGCTTTAATATTCAAAGAAATATGTGCGTTTAGGTGGTTTTCGTAACTGGACCCTCTATGGGAGCCTATCCGGAAAAAAATTTCGTAGAGTGACTCATATAAAGACAAAACATATTTGTGTCAAATTTTATCACGATAGCTTTATCTGACAATGAAATATGTGCTTTTAAGTGATTTTCGGAAGTGGGCCTTATATGGTAGCTATGACCAATAATGGACCGATCTGTAAAAAATTTGGTGAAATGATTTGAATGTACACAAAACGCATTTTTGTCGAATTTTATCCCAATAGCTTTAGAATTCAATGAAATATATGTGTTTAAGTGATTTTCGGAAGTGGACCTTATATGGGAGCTATGAACAATTATGGGCCTATCCGGAAACAATTAGTAGAATAATTCATATTTATACGAAATATATTTATGTCAAATTTTATCACGATAGCTTTATTTGACAATGAAATATGTATTTTTAAGTGATTTTCGGAAGTGGGGTTATATGGGAGCTATGACCAATAATGGACCGATCCGTAAAAAATTATCTAGAAAGATTTGTATGTATACAAAACAGATTTGTGTCGAATTTTATCCCGATAGCTTTATAATTCAATGAAATATATGCGTTTAAGTGATTTTCGGAAGGGGACTATATATGGGAGCTATGACCAATTATGGACCTATCCGGAAAAAATTTCGTAGAGTGTTTTATATTTAGACTAAACATATTTGTGTCGAATTTCATCAAGATAGCTTTATATGACAATTAAATATGATCTTTTAAATGATTTTCGGAAGTGGGCCTTATATGGGAGCTATGACCAATAATGGACCGATCCGTAAAAAATTTGGTAGAATGATTTTTATGTACACAAAACATATTTAACTCGAATTTTATCACAATAGCTTTATTCATTATTAAAATATGTGCGTTTAGGTGATTTTCGGAAGTGGACCTTGTATGGGAGCTATGGCCAATTGTGGACTGACTGAGATCTGCGTTGACAGTATGGTTTCTATTCTTATTATAGTTGCATGTACAAAATTTTGTGTTGATACCAATATATTTGAGGGAGTTATTAACGATAAACTAATTTCCGGGAATATATACCTTTGTATGGGGGCTATTGGAAATATTGGATCGATTGTAAAGCTTTTCAACATAATTGATCACTGCCATGAAAAAATAATGTGTGACAAAATTCATCGAAATATCTTTGGTAGTTTCTGAGAAAACTTCAAAAGAATTATGAAAAAAACGGAATTTTTTTCGAGGTAGTCTGAAATTTTTACTCATAACTTTTTACGTTGTGAACCGATTTTGCTGATTTTCAATACCAAACTGCTTAGGATAATAATAAATACTTTGGATGAATTTCGTTGATTTCCTTTGCTTAGTTTTAACGTGAGCGTGTTTTACACAGACAGACAGACAGACGGACAGACGGACAGACGGACATAGCTAAATCGACTCAGAATTTCATGAGGACCCAGAATATATATACTTTGTTGGGTCTTAGATGAATATTTCATGGTGTTACACACGGAACGACAAACTTATATATACCCTCTATCACCACTGATGGTGGTGGAGGGTATAAAAATAATCGTCCTATACCCACCTTAAAGTATACCAATCGGCATAGAATCATTTTCTGAGTCGATTAATTATGTCCGTCCGCACGTCTGTCCATCCGGCTGGCTGCCCAAGTAAATTTTATGAGCAAGGTATAGGTCGCAATTTTCAAGATAATTGAATGAAATTTGGCACACATGCTCAAGGATTATTGAAAATGGTGAAAATCGGCCCATTATTTCACCTAGCCCCCATACAACAGAACCCCCCGAAAAGGGCCTTTGAGCTCATAATTATGTTAAATATACCTACATATATCTTGATAAAAAGCGGCACAACTAAGTTTTACACCACATGACTTTCTCAAATTTCATAAAGATTGGGCTCATTTGACCCTAGCTCCCATACAAAGTCCCCTTCAGAAAATAACTTGAATGTCCAAAATTCTCTTATAAACGCTAAAACGCGATGAAATTCAGCACAAATAAATATTATATAAATATAATTATATTCACAAAACTTTATGGGGATTGGTCCATATTTGGCCTTAGCCCCCACATAAACTCTCTTTGAGAAAATTAGTTTTTCGTCCATAAATTGCTTTATCGGAAACAAGGTTATATTGAAGATAAATGCTTTATTATGAAAAAGAAATCAAATGTGAAACAAGTGAGAGTGTTATATTCGGCGATCTTATATGGGGGTAGGGTCAATTATGGATCCATCCACATAAAATTTGGTAGAGAAGTTCTGGCTCGTAAGAAACTTACTTACGTTGAATGTCATTGCTATAATGATCGTTAAAAACATTTTCTGAAGGGGACCTCACATGTGGGGTAGAGTCAATTACGGACCCATCCACACAAAACTTGGTAGAGAGATTTTGGCTCGTAAGAGACTTACATTTGTCAAATTTCATCTCTATACCCGTATTTTTAAGCCAGTATTGAGCGTTAAAGTCATTTTCTGAAAGGGGCCTTATAGAGGGAAAAGGTCAATTATGGACCGCTCCATATACAATTTTGTAGAGGGGTTTTGGCTCGTAAGACACCTACTTATGTCAAATTTCAGCGTTAAAGTTATTTTCTGAAGGGGACCTTATATGGGGGGTAGGGTCAATTATGGACAGATCCACATAAAATTTAGTAGAGTATTTTTTCCTCGCATGTAACTTATGTGTGTCGAATTTTATCGCTATATTCATATTTTAAGCCTGTAATGAGTGTTATAGTCATTTTCTGAAGGGGACCTTATATGGGTGGTAGGGTCAATTATAAACCGATTCTCATAAAATTTGGTAGATATATTTTGGATCACATGAAACTTATTTATGAAGAATTTTATCGCTATACTCGTACTTTTAAAGCAGATATGCCCGTGAATGCTGTTTTCGGGAGTCCACTTGTATGGGGGCTATCCGAAATCGTAAACCTATATTACCCATTTTCAATACCAAACAAACCTTACCTGTATTGAATTTCAACCCTCTAGCTCATTCCGTTCGGACTCTATCGTGTTTTCAACAGACAGAATATATATTTTTGTGGGTCTATGACAAATATTCGATGTGTTATAAAAAAATCATAACTGGTGTAGGGTACCATTTGGTCGGCCACGCCCGACTATACTTTCTTACTTATTTCAACAATTTAATGAAATTTGTAATTTTTTATACCCTCCACCACCATCAGTGGTGATAGAGGGTTTGTCATTCCGTGTGTAACACCAAGAAATATTCATCTGAGACCCAACAAAGTATATATATTCTGGGTCCTTATCAATTTCTGAGTCGATTTAGCTATGTCCGTCCGTCCGTCCACCCGTCTGTCTGTCTGTGTAAAACACGCTCACGTTAAAACGAAGCAATATAATTTAACCAAATTCATCCAAAATATTCATTATTATCCGGTACAGTTTGGTATAGAAAATGAGCAAAATCGGTTCACATCGGGAAAAGTTATGAATCAAAATTTAAAACAACTCCGAAAAAATAAGCATTTTTTACACATTCTGATGTATTTTTCTCGAAAACTATGCGAGAAAATTTCATTAAAGTCATCATGCTTTCGTTTCTACACAAGATCTTGATTTCTGCTGAAAATTGCTGGAATCGGTCCACAATTTCATATACCTCCCATACAAAAGAACATATTCCCGGAAAATGGGTTTTTTGTTAATAACTTCCGTCAGAATGTCGATATATTCACAAAATTTTAGAAATTAAAATCATATGTCAATAGAATTTATTCAGAGAAAAAATTTTCTGGATCGGTCCATAATTGGACATAGCTCCCATACAAGGTCCCCTCCCGAAAATCACTTAAACGCGCATAACTCATTACTATATTAAGATATCCATATAAAATTTGGAATAAGTATTTCTCATATGCACAGAAATATTACTGTGAAAGTTTTTTTACTCATTACCAAATAAAGCTATTGATATAAAATTTGGCACAAATATTAGTTTGGTATACTAAAATTCTATTTCAAGATTTTTTCACGATCGGTTCATAACATGAGTACGGTCGGTCCCATGCAAGTGTCCCTTCAGAAAATCACTTGAACACACATTACTTATTACTAAATTATGATATAGATACAAAATTTGACTGAAATATAGCTTTTATGAATTTTTACGATCGGCCTATATTTGGTCAAATCTCCCATACTAGGCCTTGCCCCTAAAAGCAATTTAACCGTCTTTAACTAGTTGCATTATCAATTTGTGTAGAACAAAATATATATATATATATATATATATATATATATATATATATATATATATATATATATATATATATATATATATATATATATATATATATATATATATATATATATATATGTATTTTGAAAATCCTTAAACCTTTCACACACATGCATACATGCACATTATTAAATATCGTTAAAGCATATCTTAGGGCGCTATAAAAATATAAAAGAAAAATGGGTTTGTAATGTTCAATAAATCTTGGAATTGTAACAGATTTAAGCTGTTTAAATCTTGGGGTTTTTCTATTTAAGACATGAGAAAACTTATTTCTACAAATATTTGATCAATTAAAAAAGTATTAATATAAAAGTAGCTGGTGGAGGGTATTTAAGATTCGGCTAAGTCGAATATAGCACTCTAACTTGTTCCTATTTAGAATTGTAATAAGGATTTTTATTTTATTATTAGGGAATATATTGGATTAATTTTACAAATTTGTTAAATTAATAAATTGAGGAGATATATGTAATTAACAAAAATTTCGATAAAATTCCAGGAAAAATTCGATGAAAATTTAATTTTACTTTAATACCTTAAATCTTAATAACTCACATATAAATAAAGAAATACATACTTATATATTACCTGTAACTATCATACTCCCAACCACAGTCCATCTGTAAGAATAGATTACGAGTTTATAAAATAATAAAACCCCTTAAGAAAAATATTTATATTTAACAGTTTTTAGTAGAGGCAACAACCATGGGGGTCATGGCGCCATCATAAAAACATTAAATTAAACAAAACAAAAAAATGTATATGGTTTTTGTTTGTTAAATTTTTATTAGTTTATTGTGACTCATAATTTTATTAACCATAATAATTCTTCGTTCATACGTCGAACAGTGTGATGAACAGAAAACATATAAAAATATTATGAGAAATGCGACTGCAAAATAGACAAAAATTAAAAATGGAAAAAAAAATTTAAAAATATAAAAACAAAACTATAAAATATATTGCAGCGGTAATAATTCACAACAAGATACGATAAATGCATAAAATGTACAATCTACATAGAATACATGTAATAATGTAAGGATGGATGAAAATGCATCATATCATGTACTCACCATATAAACCACTATGAATGGATCAAATCTGGTATTAAATGAAAAAGAACGAAAAAAAAAATCAACAACTTGTACGAGTAATAACAAATCAAGGTGGATTTGTTGGTTTATGACACTCTAGTTTCAAATAAATATATACATACATATGTATATACACACGTAACGTACATTCATATATTTTCAAATTTATTTATTTATTTATACATACAATATGAATATTTCTTTTTGTTGTTGTTGTTGGTCTCACTGATTTCTTTCGAGCAAAAATAAAAATGAAACCAACTAAACAGAACTGAAATGCATCCTAAATTGTCTGATAGTTGTACAGATACACCAGCCAAAGGAACAACCAAAACATCCAAACAAATCTACGTTGAATGAATGCCTGTTGCCACACTTTATTCGTACAATTGTCGTTGTTGTCGGTCGGTTGGTTGGTGGGACGAATTGCAGCATTGGAACGCAATATAAGTTTTAGTGAGATTTATATGGCAGTTACCACAAATTTATTAATTGCCAAAGCTCGTAAATATCTTTATGACGAATGTGATTTCGGGCTGATGTTCAGTTCAGTTCAGCTCAACTCTGTTCTGTTCTCGCTGTGACTCCATATAACAAATCAAGTTTTTAAAAAATACAAAATATTGTTGTTGTTGCTGTTGGTTGGTGATGATGGCTGTTAGCAGTATATGAAATTAAAGATACACTTTTAGAGCTGCCAGCTCAAATGAAAGTCCTGTTTTCGAATGATAAAATAATACTAAAAATATGTAAATATATGTATGTAATAATGAAATTGCAATAGCAGTTTTCAAATACATATTCACTTATTTTAATGGATTATCTGTAGAATCGGAAGTAGAGTTAAATTATAGATTCTTTATCATACTAGGTTCAGTTACTTATTAATTATTCTGCAAATTTCTAAGGACTGTTCTGTTTAATGTTCAAAAACTAATTTTACTTTCGCAGAGGTTTCAATTTAGAAACATCTCTCAATGACAAGTTAGAAGTAGTTTTCAGGAACTCATTCTCTCAACTGAATCATCTATTAGATAATTTTATTTATAATACTAATGGACCAACTACGCAACCACAAGGTGAGCTCATCAGACGACTCACCACCGTCCCTTTGTACATCTTCAGGTGACAATTTTTGTTCATGGTTTTGCGGTTCATGTACAATAGAGTGTCCCGAGGAACAGCTTTTTTAAAAATTTCATGTAGGAAACCTATCAATCGATGCGCATTAATGTACTAAACGTTTTCTTCGGAGATTGGCTCTGTTGAGTCGGTAATAGCACCTAAAGACGTAATCGGTAGACCGAAACAAGAATCCAATAAATAACAAATTACAATTATCACCATTCAAACCAGCACACTTCTCAATCATCCTACACAAACATTGAGAAAAACATCCGACACACTGACACTAGGTATACGGATGGGTGAGGCCGCATACCCTTACTCGTAGCATATACTCTTGACACCAACTTATTTCCAACGCTTGTTGCCTTGGCAACAGAACCCAACTTATCCAGAATTGCAGACTTTACCGTGTGTCAGTATTTTAACAAACATTCTCTTCCCGTGAATTTGAGCTCAAATCACCGCCACTAAGTGCACCCCGAAGGGACCTCTTCAATAACCGGGACAAGACAATCATCCGACACACTCACTCTAGGTATACGCATGGGTGAGGCCCTCATACCCCTACCTCCATCCCGTATCATATACACTTGACATCAACTCATTTCCAACGCATAGTATCTGAGTTACTCCTCTGTGCGGTATCTGTTGTCTCGACAACAGAATCGAACTTATGCAGAATTACAGACTTTACGGTGCAACAGTATTTCAACAGACATTCTCTTCCTGAGAATTTGGGCTTAAACCATCGCCACTAAGTGCCCCCCGAAAGGACCTCTTCAATAACCGGGACAAGACAAAGTTCGAAACTCTGCCCTGTATGCTGCGGATTATGTGGTTCCCTGGCTCGACCCCATGTCAAAACATTCTAAAGAAAGACCAAGTATACATTTGATAATCATCAGTTTACAGTCTCAGCAGACTAGAGGTCTGCTGAGCACCTCTTTTCATCGGGATTGCAATAAGACCAAGATGGGGGAAATTCATCAAAGTAACATGCCTCCGGGGGAGTCTTGAAAGCACAATAAACTGACACTGTACTGGAGGAGGGTTATAGTTTAATCTAGATATCGTTGAATCTTATTTAGTTCGCCACTGGGAATGCATATCAGACAGAGAAGGTTCTCAATAACCCAGAAAGTTAATAACGTTTAATAACGGTATTTCACCGTGAAACCATTATTTAATTTTTGGTACTGCTACGACCAGTTATGTTCTTTGCTATACAGAATGAACCCCATGTCACATCATTCCAAGGAAAGTCCGAGGATACATTTGATCATCACCAGTTTATAGTCATGGCAGTCTATAGGAATTGGTAGCACCTCTTTTAGCACCCGGAATTGCAATAACACCAAGATGGGGAAAGTTAATCGAGGTAACATCCCCCGGGGGAGTCTTGAAGGCACAATAAACTGACACTATACTAGATGGGGGTTAAAGGTTAATCTATGATATGATTGAATATTATTCAGTTCGCCACTGAGAATGCATATCTGACAAAGAAGGTTCTCAATAACGCAGAATGTTAATAACGTTTAATAACTGTATTTCACTGCGAAACCATTATTAGCTTAACTAGTTCTGATGAACCAAAGGGTAGAACAAAAATACTAATCGGATCGCTGTGTTTATATCTCGCTAAATCTAATGTAAATATCTATAGTATGGACCAATCGCGTTGCATAATTTGGCTATGTTAAAGACTTATACAAAGATTCCACAAATAAAGTCTCATCTACGTCCTCGCCTCTGTGGAATACAAATTTTTAGTTTTAACATTATTATTCATCATCATCAAGCTGTATAATAATATATCAGATTTATGGAATATTTTATGCCCACCTGGTAACCTTTAACTCATATGTCTCAAACAGAAATGGATTGTGTTTGTTGATTGACTAAATGACCGACCCAGTATGTGATTGAAAGCATATGCAGCACATGCTGCATATGATTTGACATTATGGTTCCTTTTTTTTTTGTATTTTATTATTGTGGCATCTATATGATAATTTTTACCTTGGTCATGGCCAATATAATAAGAAGTATCTATATATTTCAGTATGAACAACTTTCAAATAGAAATGTAAATGAATCTTTATATGGGTGCTTAAAACAAAAGACACAACTAAAGTTAAGATTGCAATTTTATTTTGTCCTCCACCTTCAGTGTCATAAAATGTCAAACATTAAAAATATAAAATTTAACGAAATCATTATAATTTTCACAACGTTCATAATTCATGCTTTATAGTCACTCATTCTCTCTTTCTCGGCCAGAGTCAGAGTCATTCAGTCAATGCAGGATCCAACATGTAACGTCTTTAACTCCCTTTAGTCAGAATGTACGTAAGTTTGCTCATCATTCTGCGAAACTACATTTGTTTGTATAATGTGTATCGTTTATTAAAAATCAATTAAAAAAATCAAGTTTCAATAAGTATCATCTTTTTTACGTTTTGACGAAGAAGACTTTTTATGAAATGATAAATTAAGAATATTTATAACTTCGCAACACACTGAGACAGACGATCATATAAAAAGACATTTTTTAAATCTTATATTCATTTATGCGTACGACTAATCAATCGGTGTACTTAAATTGTTCCTTTTCAATTCTTTGGAATTTGTGATGAACAGTTTTACTTTTTGTAAAATTGTGAGCTCTTCAGAAGAACAAATAAATAAATTTTAAAGTATTATTGGTTCATTTTAGCACTTATTTTGTAAATTATACTTCATAATGTTCAGCTACTTTTTGCTTTCCAGATTCCGATTTGGAAAGCCACATAATTTTGGAGAAGTATTTTTGTGTTCCGCTCTAGGTAAGTTCCAAATGACTTTTTCATTTCTTTCACTTCTTTCCCAAATCGGACGACATTTTTTCTATTACCTACAATTCGAATGGTTTCCTGGGTATAACTGTAAATGACACACCTCTCGAATGCATAATTGATGTATTGTTCTTGAATAAAATTGTTATGCAAAAGGATATTCATAATTTCCTGGATGCGGTATCGAACTGGATCGATGAACATTATTGATCCGTACATGGATTTTTCATGATGAACTGTCTCAAAAATATATCACTAAAAAAATCAGATTTACAAGATCGTTGATTTTAGGGAGGGGGATAATTTTAAGAATATTGTAATTAGCCCTCTGAGTGTTCTCGCTAAATTGTGGGCTTTCTATTCTAATCTTACACATTTACTAAGATTGTAAAAGAATAAACTTATATAGTCTAGTCTATTGTCCAGTCTATAATCTAGTCTATAGTCTAGTCTATATAGTGTAGTCTATAGTCTAGTCTATAGTCTAGTCAATAGTCTAGTCTATAGTCTACTCTATAGTCTAGTCAATAGTCTAGTCTATAGTCTACTCTATAGTCTAGTCTATAGTCTACTCTATAGTCTAGTCTATAGTCTAGTCTATAGTCTACTCTATAGTCTACTCTATAGTCTAGTCTATAGTCTAGTCTATAGTCTAGTCTATAGTCTAGTTTATAGTCTAGTCTATAGTCTAGTCTATAGTCTAGTCTATAGTCTAGTCTATAGTCTAGTCTATAGTCTAGTCTATAGTCTAGTCTATAGTCTAGTCTATAGTCTAGTCTATAGTCTAGTCTATAGTCTAGTCTATAGTCTAGTCTATAGTCTAGTCTATAGTCTAGTCTATAGTCTAGTCTATAGTCTAGTCTATAGTCTAGTCTATAGTCTAGTCTATAGTCTAGTAGTCTAGTCTATAGTCTAGTCTATAGTCTAGTCTATAGTCTAGTCTATAGTCTATAGTCTATCTATAGTCTAGTCTAATAGTCTAGTCTATATTCTAGTCTATAGTCTAGTCTATAGTCTAGTCTATAGTCTAGTCTATAGTCTAGTACTATCTAGTCTATGTCTAGTCTATATTCTAGTCTATAGTCTAGTCTATAGTCTAGTCTATAGTCTAGTCTATAGTCTAGTCTATAGTCTAGTCTATAGTCTAGTCTCTATAGTCTAGTCTATAGTCTAGTCTATAGTTTAGTCTATAGTCTAGTCTATAGTCTAGTCTATAGTCTAGTCTATCTGTCTAGTCTATAGTCTACTCTATAGTCTAGTTTATAGTCTAGTCTATACTCTATAGTCTAGTCTATCGTCTAGTCTATAGTCTAGTCTATAGTCTAGTCTATAGTCTAGTCTATAGTCTAGTCTATAGTCTGTCTTTTTTTTTTTTGTATAGTGGAGGAGGAAACCTTACATAGGTCCCATAAAGGGTATGTCGGATTCCTACCGACTAAAACCACCTCCATCGTCAACACCACACTCCGCGGAACTGCCACCAGGTACTACTTCGCGGGGTGGTCAGCTTTGACGCTGAACTTCCTTAACTCTCAGAGTTCGTCTCCTAGGCCACGTTCTGGGCCTTGCGAATAATCTCTGCATCTCGCAGAGCTATATTTATTGAAGTTATTTACATGTTCACCAATGACCAGTTATGTTTTGATTTTAGAATTGCTTCTATTATATTGTCTGTCCTTATTTGTTCGCCAATGCACGATTCCAACCTGCTTCGTAGTCCAGAGAATTGTGGGCAATTAAAAACGACATGTTCTACTGTTTCATCTAGATCTGGGCATTTCGGGCATCTTGGTGAGTTGTCATGGCCAAACCGGTATAAATAGCTCTTATAGATACCATGTCCTGTAAGGAATTGCGTCAAATGGTAGTTCAGCTCACCATGGCGTCTATTTATCCATATATTGATGTCTGGGATTAGCTGAAAGGTCCATCGGCCCTTACTTGTACTTTCCCATCTCCTCTGCCATTCCCTCATAGTTTTCTCCCTTTCTATCCGGCTTATTTCCACCTTTGGGATATGTGGGTTTCTAGATTTCTCTTCGTAGACAGCCGATAGTTCTTTGGCTGCTAAGTCCACAGGTATTATGCCCGCTACTACATTTGCTGCTTCTGCAGAAATTGTCCTGTAACCACTACATACTCTTAGGCAGCTTCTTCTATGTATTGCAGAATTTTTTTTTCTAGATGCTTCAGATATTGCGCATTCCCAAATTGGTGCTCCATAAAGAATAACTGAGTTCGTTACCCTTGAAATTAAAATTCTTCTACTCTGTCGTGGGCCACCGATGTTTGGCATCATTCTTGCTAAGGCATTTGATACAGCTGTTGCTTTCTCACATGTATATTCTATGTGTTTCTTAAAGTTTAGGCGATCGTCAACCATTATACCTAAGTATTTAATAGTAAATGAAAGAGTCTCTCTCTTCGTCTTTCCGCTTATAACCACTGCCTCCGTCTTATGCTCTGCAAGTTTCAGATTCATATCTTTCATCCAATTTCTAATAATTGCAATTGATTCGTTCGCATATAACTGGACTTCATCCAGGTGACGTGCTCTGACAAGGATTGCGACGTCGTCTGCGAATCCTACAACGGTCGCTTCTTCTGGGATTCTTAAGTCAAATATGCCATTGTACATAATATTCCACAGGAGTGGTCCTAGGACTGATCCTTGTGGGACACCTGATGTAATATTATACGACTCCGTACCATTGTCAGTTTCGAACCACAGTGTTCTGTTTGAGAAGTAATCCTTTATTATTGCAATAAGGTAGTCGGGGACATTAAGAGATCTTAACGAGGAAATAATGTGTTTCCATCCCGCAGAATTAAAAGCATTTTTAACGTCTAGTGTAATTATGGCACAGTAATATCTATTCTTGCCTTTTCCATTGATTGCATTCTTAGCTGTTTCAGTTACGAAATTCACTGCATCAATTGTTGATCTAGCCTTTCTAAATCCATATTGCCTATCCGATAGCCCACAGGTTTCTTCTACTGCCTTTAACAGTCTCGTATAGACAATTCGTTCCAAGCATTTGCCTAAGGTGTCGAGTAGACAGATTGGTCGGTATGATTGTGGTTCACCTAATGTTTTTCCTGGTTTTGGTATCAGAATTAGTTTTTGTTTCTTCCAGATCTCGGGGAATTTCCCCTCTCTGAGACTTCTGCTGAACAGTCTGGTAAAAATCTCTGGTCTTGATTTTAGAGCGATCTTTAAAGCCCTATTCGGAATGAAGTCAAGGCCTGGTGCTTTGTTATCGCCAATCCTTGCACAGAGGTTTATTATTTCCTCCTCTGTCACTTCTATCTCGCCTTGTTGCACGATTGAATACGGCTCTGAGTACGGTTATCCTTCCGGGAATAGAACTGATACTATTTCTCTAATAAGGTTAGGGCATGTTATTTGGGCTGACCTCTTCCCCTTTAGCTTTGACATTACAACTCGATATGCGTTACCCCAGGGATTTGCATCGGCTTCGTTGCATAGTTCTTTAAAGCACTCGGATTTACTACGTCTAATGGCTTCTTGTAGGCCTTTCCTGGTTTCGTGATATATTTCCCTTTTAGCTATGAAGTCTGGTCTGCCTCTGCTTCTTTGGTATTTTCTTCTACTTCTCAAGCATTCGCTTCTAAGGGCTGATATATTATCATTCCACCAGTAGTTTTCTTTCCTTCTATGGTTTGATCTCTTTCTTGGTATGGACGCATCACAAGCCATCTTTAGTGCTGCTAAGACTTTTTCTGCCATATCGGATACCGGGCCATTTTCAATTTGCTGGTATGAAAAGCTTTCGGTAAAGGCTTCTTCATCGATCTTATCTTTCGCCCATCCTTGAAATTTAAATTTGTCTGATACTATACGCAATGATGTATTGGGATTAATTGTGAAAATTACAGCCTGATGGTCACTGTGAGTATAGTGTTCACTAACATACCAATCCATTTCTTTTGATAAACTAGAGCTCACGAAAGTTATGTCGACTACTGACCCATAACCAGCTCTCCGAAAAGTGTGTGCCTGTCCTTTGTTTGCTAGAATCAAGTCTAGAAAACGCGTCCAGAAGTATTTTGCCTCTTTTGTTTGTTCTTTGGCTACCCCAATCTATTGCCCATGCATTAAAATCACCTCCTATGACAATTGGATTATGCCTAGTTGCGTCGTTCACTAGGTTGTCTATTATTTGCTCGAATTCATGTTGTGGTATATTAGGTGATATATAGCAGCTATATACGAATATTCCACCGATCTTAATTCTTACGAAGCCTTCTTGTAAATGGTGCATACCTTTCTCTATTGCTTTGTTGCCGCAGGCCCACACTGCTGCTTTACCTGTTGAATCACTTTTCCAAACATTTCTCTCAAGGTTTTTGTACTGCTCGCAAACAAGGGCGACGTCAATTTGTTGTTCACAGATGGTCTGGTTTAATAGCTCCTGCGCTGCACTACAATGGTTTATATTAAGCTGAATAAACTTCATTTGTGTCTGGAACTTAACGCCTTTCTAAATATAGGACATCTATAGCTACCAGCATTGTGCTTTAGATCCGTATTCACTCCAGCTTTACACAGCATGCAGTTCGTCAGATTTACAGAATCTTAAATTATGGCCAAATACTAGACACCTAAAACACTTAGTGAGTGTAATGGTTTCTCTTATGCGACACATAGACCAACCAAATTTGATCTTTTTTAGCTTGAGTGCTTTCATTGCAGCTTCTGTTGGGAGGCTAATTTTAGCTGATTGAGTTCCTCCATAGGTCTTTCGGAGGGACTTAACAATATTTTCTCTTAGATCTGGTATACCTAGCGCTTTGGAAAAGGATTGACATATTTCTAACTTTGTAGTGATATCATCCATATCTTCACATTCAATAACAATCTCATCTATTCGTGTTTTTACATCCACTGATCCATCCAAAGATGTTTTAATTTTTTCATTAAATCTTTCTGCTAGGTTTTCGCTTCCAGACTTAAGTTCTAAAAGAAGGTCGCCTTTCTGGGTTCTTCGAATTTTGTTTACCTCATCACCTTTTAGTTCAGGGTCTGCCCTAATTTTCTTTAAAATATCAGCGTAAGAGATATCGTTTTTTGGCAGATATTATCATAGTATCTGGCCGAGGCTTGCGGGATCTCGTATTATTTTTCTTCTTAACTATAGCCCATCCGGCTTCTAGGTTATCCGACTCTGGCTTTCTACTAGGGAGTTCTTCTAGTGGAGTTAGTGTTGTCCTATTTTGTGGAAGGCTTTGCTTCAGTCTTTTCGGCGTCGGCATTTTTGGAGCTGTTTTGTCTTCTAAATTTCTTTTCGATTCCCTTTTGGACGGCCATGCTATTGGTGATGTCTGCATGGACTGTTCCACTTCTTGTCGTGGTGATGTCTGCGTGGACTGTTCTACTTCTTGTCGGTATGTCATATTTATACCATTACGTAGTTCTTCTCTTGTTTTATTATACATAGCGCGGATTGCGGTCAATTGATCTTTAATGGCATTGTGTACATTGTTTTTGGGTTTTACAAAGTCCATCAAATCAACAATTAAGTTCCCTAAAAGGCAGAATGACTCTGAAGGCTGCGCATTATCACTAATTGCTTCTTCTTGAGTCGTGTTTTCTTTGCTGCTAGTAGTTTGCGGTGGAGTTCTTTTTGTAGCCGCACTTCTTTGGAAAGGGTTTATTTGATTTTTCCCACCTTGATTTGTAGTACCACTGCGAGAAAAACTGCTTACTGGAGTAAAATAGTGTTCCTGTCCACCAATAGGTTGGTCGCTATTTTCTCCCCCTTTATTGCACTCCTTCTGGTGATTGTTGCTTGTAGCATTATCTGTTACCTTAGCCAAGCTTACCGGGGTAACATTGCAGGCGCTGGATTTCGACGACTGGTAGCCTGCTCGCGCCGGTACTGGGGTCATTACTCCCTGCACCGTAATTGAATTTTCCTTATTAAACTTTTCCATGTTTGTTTTGTTATTCCGGGATCCTACACGTAGCGTTTTTGACCTAACCGCCAGGATATTGATTCGCAGCCGCCCCTTACTTGGGAAACAGACGCTGACCAGAGAGCCGTTCAATATGAAACAGACGCTTCTGGGTTTAAATATGACTAGAGGAACCACGAAGACGTCACTCTTCTAATTACACCTCTCTAGAGGGTACCTCTTGTGGGGGATGCTTACTTACTGGCGGCATCTAATCGCCATGTCACAGAATCGTCATTAGGCTCATGTAACCATTTTCTAGCACGCCCTCGAATTCTGCCGCTCATGGTCGGGGACTGCTTATCTATCGCAGCTGGCCTACATATTTGTAGGTCGTTCAGCTATCCGTCACCTGCTGACCCCGATAGTAGCCAGAGCCACGGCCCTATCTCTATAGTCTAGTCTATAGTCTAGTCTATAGTCTAGTCTATAGTCTAGACTATAGTCTAGTCTATAGTCTAGTCTATAGTCTAGTCTATAGTCTAGTCTATAGTCTAGTCTATAGTCTAGTCTATAGTCTAGTCTATAGTCTAGTCTATAGTCTAGTCTATAGTCTAGTCTATAGTCTAGTCTATAGTCTAGTCTATAGTCTAGTCTATAGTCTAGTCTATAGTCTAGTCTATAGTCTAGTCTATAGTCTAGTCTATAGTCTAGTCCATAGTCTAGTCTATAGTCTAGTCTATAGTCTAGTCTATAGTCTAGTCTATAGTCTAGTCTATAGTCTAGTCTATAGTCTAGTCTATAGTCTAGTCTATAGTCTAGTCTATAGTCTAGTCTATAGTCTAGTCTATAGTCTAGTCTATAGTCTAGTCTATAGTCTAGTCTATAGTCTAGTCTATAGTCTAGTCTAGTCCATAGTCTAGTCTAGTCCATAGTCTAGTCTAGTCCATAGTCTATCTAGTCTAGTCTATTGTCTAGTCTATAGTCTAGTCAATAGTCTAGTCTATAGTCTAGTCTATAGTCTAGTCTATAGTCTAGTCTATAGTCTAGTCTATAGTCTAGTCTATAGTCTAGTCTATAGTCTAGTCTATAGTCTAGTCTATAGTCTAGTCTATAGTCTAGTCTATAGTCTAGTCTATAGTCTAGTCTATAGTCTAGTCTATAGTCTAGTCTATAGTCTAGTCTATAGTCTAGTCTATAGTCTAGTCTATAGTCTAGTCTATAGTCTAGTCTATAGTCTAGTCTATAGTCTAGTCTATAGTCTAGTCTATAGTCGTCTATAGTCTAGTCTATAGTCTAGTCTATAGTCTAGTCTATAGTCTAGTCTATAGTCTAGTCTATAGTCTAGTCTATAGTCTAGTCTATAGTCTAGTCTATAGTCTAGTCTATAGTCTAGTCTATAGTCTAGTCTATAGTCCAGTCTATAGTCTAGTCTATAGTCTAGTCTATAGTCTAGTCTATAGTCTAGTCTATAGTCTAGTCTATAGTCTAGTCTATAGTCTAGTCTATAGTCTAGTCTATAGTCTAGTCTATAGTCTAGTCTATAGTCTAGTCTATAGTCTAGTCTATAGTCTAGTCTATAGTCTAGTCTATAGTCTAGTCTATAGTCTAGTCTATAGTCTAGTCTATAGTCTAGTCTATAGTCTAGTCTATAGTCTAGTCTATAGTCTAGTCTATAGTCTAGTCTATAGTCTAGTCTATAGTCTAGTCTATAGTCTAGTCTATAGTCTAGTCTATAGTCTAGTCTATAGTCTAGTCTATAGTCTAGTCTATAGTCTAGTCTATAGTCTAGTCTATAGTCTAGTCTATAGTCTAGTCTATAGTCTAGTCTATAGTCTAGTCTATAGTCTAGTCTATAGTCTAGTCTATAGTCTAGTCTATAGTCTAGTCTATAGTCTAGTCTATAGTCTAGTCTATAGTCTAGTCTATAGTCTAGTCTATAGTCTAGTCTATAGTCTAGTCTAGTCTATAGTCTAGTCTATTGTCTAGTCTATTGTCTAGTCTATAGTCTAGTCTATGGTCTAGTCTATAGTCTAGTCTATAGTCTAGTCTATAGTCTAGTCTATAGTCTAGTCTACAGTCTAGTCTACAGTCTAGTCTATAGTCTAGTCTATAGTCTAGTCTAAAGTCTAGTCTATAGTCTAGTCTATAGTCTAGTCTATAGTCTAGTCTAGTCTAGTCTATAGTCTAGTCTATAGTCTAGTCTATAGTCTAGTCTATAGTCTAGTCTATAGTCTAGTCTATAGTCTAGTCTATAGTCTAGTCTATAGTCTAGTCTATAGTCTAGTCTATAGTCTAGTCTATAGTCTAGTCTATAGTCTAGTCTATAGTCTAGTCTATAGTCTAGTCTATAGTCTAGTCTATAGTCTAGTCTATAGTCTAGTCTATAGTCTAGTCTATAGTCTAGTCTATAGTCTAGTCTATAGTCTAGTCTATAGTCTAGTCTATAGTCTAGTCTATAGTCTAGTCTATAGTCTAGTCTATAGTCTAGTCTATAGTCTAGTCTATAGTCTAGTCTATAGTCTAGTCTATAGTCTAGTCTATAGTCTAGTCTATAGTCTAGTCTATAGTCTAGTCTATAGTCTAGTCTATAGTCTAGTCTATAGTCTAGTCTATAGTCTAGTCTATAGTCTAGTCTATAGTCTAGTCTATAGTCTAGTCTATAGTCTAGTCTATAGTCTAGTCTATAGTCTAGTCTATAGTCTAGTCTATAGTCTAGTCTATAGTCTAGTCTATAGTCTAGTCTATAGTCTAGTCTATAGCAAGCTTTCACATTTTATTATTTAGAAGAGAAAATTTATTTTAAAATTATCAGTTTCAATAGGCGATCAAAAGTGTCAGTGTTGTGGAAGTAAAATCCCATACAATTTGTGACATATTCAATGTGAAATCCAAGATGCACAGATTGCACGGTTTATGGGGCTTTTGAGCGTTTATATGAAACCCCTAATATTCTTAATTTTTTAACAAATTTATTAAGATTTTGTATTTTTTGAAAAAACATCCAGTTTAAGTTTTCTAGAGGCTTTTGCAAAAACCTGAATCTTCTTTCTGGCGGTGTTTTTACATGGTTTAACGGGTAAAGTCGGAAAAATATTGGCAACACTGAGCCATATATACATTTTGGAGAAAGGACTGGTGAACTAGTAATAGTTGGCGTGGCTGTATATCTGAGAAACTTTAACAGCATCCCTGACATCCCTATATTTATTTAGGGAATAGTGGGTGTGGCACATTCCTAATGAAGTAAATATTAAAATTGGAATATTTAGGAAACTAGTTATTTTTACTTCTCAAAAGTAGAAAGTAGCAAAGTTTTCAGTATGAATATTAAGAACAAAAGTAGACCAACAATAGTGGACGGGATACGCCCCATATAGTACTAAATTTCGTATCTGAGCAGCTGGTTGGACATAATCCAAGCAATAATTTTCAAAATTCTAAAGTTCTTTAAAATATGTTTGCATTCAGCATGTATAGTAAAGTATTTACCAATATAATTATCATCATTATATCAGCATCAAGACTGCCATCATCAACAACAATAGATGAACATTAGTTTTCAAAACACATTCCATCAACGTAAAAATCAACGAAATTATAAAACTTAAATGAAAAAGTTTTTCATTTTCTTTTTAAACAATAAAACCTCAACCACTCACTAGCACTTTTACAACAAATACACATACAAACATGCATATGAACATTTACGCATATCCTAACACACACACATGTAAAACATGGCTCCAAAGGACCTTTTGTAGCGAATTCTTCTTTAGGTTTAATTTTTATCTATTTTCACACATGAAAAACAAAAGTTTGTTGTTGTTTTGCAGCTACTTTCCTGACTTCAACAACTAGAAAAAAACTAAAAGAATTAACAACAAGAATAAGAAAGGCATCCTGTTACAAAACAAAAAAAGTTCTTTTAAGAAAAATGCGTAGTTGGAAAATACTGATAGAAAAAAACATAAAAAGTAATTTTAATCGAAAATTGATTTATAATTGAAAAAATGTATTTTTGTTTTTTATTTTCTTTAACATTTTCACTCCAGTAAGAGAAATTGATTTACCGCAAAAACCTTAAGGAACGTAAAGTAAAAATGAGTAAAAGTCTTATCAGTAGAGATGTAATTGTACTCGCAGGAGTGTGTCGATGTAGCGGTGGTACAGTGTCAGAGATGGAACAAAAGATAATATGTTTTCCTTGTTAACTGTGCAATATTTTATTTATTTCTCCACCTCTTAAAGGGTTTCTCTTTAATACTAAAACCGTCGACAAGAATGTTTTACTTTAATTATGTGAAAATGAAAGGGTTGTGATTTAAAAATTAAGAAAGTTGTGGCGTAAATCGAAAAATAAATGAAGAGTTATTGAAAAAATCAACTATTTTTTCCTACCAACTCACTGTATAAATCAAACTTCTACACTTTTTGTCTTATTGGTTTATATAGGTTTATATTAATTTTGCTATTTTTTATTTTATTAGAAATTTATAACCTCTTTTAGTTTGAAAAACTCCTTAGCAACGCAAAATTTCTTGCCTTTTTCAAAGTTTATCTATAGTTTTTGAAAATGAATAAAGTTCTTACTATTTTTTTAAAAACAAAATTCACAAAGTAAACCTTTAAGTGGGTTTCTGTGGCTTCATTATTTGAACAAAGTAAGCAAATCTGTTTTTATATAATTTTGTATTAAAAAATATATATTCTATAATATAAAACAGTTTCATTTCCCTCAAATGAAACTAAAGCAATAACCAAAGTCTTGTTTTTGACGTTTTTAAGAGGAAAGTACTAATGTTTAGTTTTAGGTGAATTTAAGATACCCCTATAAAGATGTGAAAAGTGATACCTCACTATGGCAGAAAAAACTGCGCTTAATTTCGAATGAATAGAAATATAATAGATCTATCTATGGCTAGTGTAAGAAATGAGTTCGGAAGTTAGAATTATTCACAATAAGTAAGAATTATTCAAAATAAGTAAAAAGTATGCAAATCTTATTATACTATAACTTTTTAGAGTATACTTAGGTCGGGCCTGTTGTACGCTCCTTTTCATGAAAAATTTTTATTGGTAAAAACGAAAACATTTATAATGACCAAAGAAGGTGTTATCGTCCGATGTTCAGAAACTCTATTTCCTGGACGTAAGTCCAATCAGTATTTATGAGGAATGTTATATCCAGAATAATATCGTTCCCAAAATATTTGAATCCAATTTCGATGAAGGCCTCACAAGTCTCCACTTGACCTACATTCGACTGAATTTTTACATCGAATTTTGTTTAGTTGGGCGCGTAACTCTGTGTGTCCACTCAGAATGCGTACAATCATACTAACCTCGGATACTTCTAGTTCTGCTATACCCAATAAAAACTTTCATGTAAGGGGTTAAAATGCTAAAATTTTCTTACACAATAGCATTTTAAGTCATTATTTTAACACGGAAAAAGTAATGGTTGTAAATCGCATGAAAAAACGTATACAGCTTCACAAGCAAAAGGACTAACGAATAAGAAACTACTTATATAATACATTATTAATAACACCTTAATATACTACTTCTATGTAATCTAGACGATATGTAGTAGTCATTGAAAAGTATGTTGTTAGGTAAGTAATTACAATTGAAAGTCATTACCTAGTTTTTGCTGGGTCATTAGAGTCACCCCATAGGATCTTTGTGGTTCTACCAACCGTACCATTATTCTAAGTGACCTTATTACCTTCCTACATTGAGCTCCCTTCTGTTTAAAGCAAGTATATTCGCACTTTCGTTGCCGACTACTCACGAGTGACGTGAAACTCATATGTTGCAAAGCTTACAGCTGGGAGAGTATTCGGTTAAAGCTTATCACCTGATATCACCCTAATTGACTTTTAGCTGTCGGTAAATATGTTAACCCCTGTTGGGGGTTTTATTCAAATCCAATTCACGAATTACATTATTGCTCAGACTGCTGCCTGACAGCTTATGTTGTAATTAGGTAGACAGTAGTGTATTTCTTTTTCTGGATCCTTAAAATAGAACCCTAGGAACGCTTTTTTCTAATGTTGACCTTGATATTCTATTTGAAATTAGTGTTTCAATGTGTTTCGATATGTTCAGTGTCTTGTACATTATAAATTGAAGAAGTTTCCTATAATCGCCTTTGGCCAGTTCTCCTAAAGTTAAGAGCCATTCGGCTGTAAGTTCTGCCTCACATCAATGGGTGGAATATCGAGCAAAGTTTCCAGCCCCTTGGTTGACGTAGTGCTCATTGCACTGCGTCGTACGAATGTAGGAGTCTATATTTCGGATATCAACTTCCGATAGATCCGTTAAGTCATGCAAGAAATATGTGACTACCTAGCAAACTCATTCTATAATCTCATTGACTCTAGAGTTTGAGGGATGCCCGTCATTCTAGGACTAAGTTTGATGTTGTGTAAACTCCAGAATGTGCTATGTAAAAGCCACCGCCCACACCATGGTTTGATTTTGAGCCATCGGTGAAGATCTTATACGATATGTCATGGAGGATTGTTCCCATCACAATTGTATCGTGTTGGATGGCTAGTGAAAAGCTTCTGTCAAAAGATGGTTTGGCGATGCAATAGTCAATGCTGTCAGGGATTTCTCCCAGAAAACAGTAGAGTGACCTGACTGAATCATATACCACATACGAGTTGTGTTGAGTTTAATAGCTCCGTTGAGGGCTTCCCTTTGGGGCCTTCAGATCAATAAGTAGCCATCCCATCATAACAAAAAGATCCTTTGATGAAGTGATGCGAAGGGCCCTCGTTATCAGCAAAGCTGATGTGCGAGGGATTCCTTCAAAGCTTTTACGGTGTGAGCCTTTTTGTATAGACTTCCACCAGTGCACCATATAATAGTATGGGCTTAACTACCATGTCAAAAAGCCATTTGGTGTTCTTGGGGTTTATGCCCCATGACTTACCTATTGCTCTCCTATACGAGATTAAGTGTTTAAATGCCATGATAGTTTTGAATCCAGGATGACTCCTAGATATTTAGCACTATCAGATAACTTCAATTCTATCTCATTTAACCGTAAAAGAGTGAAGTTGGGTACCTTGTACTTCTTAGTGAAGAGAACAAGTTCCGTTTTCGATGGATTTACACCAAGCTCCATGTGCTGATTGACATGGGTGCAATATCGATACAACTACAGACACATCGTCCGCATACGCAATGGCCCTAATGCCCATGGACCTAAGATGCTAGAGAAGTTGGTTCAGCGCTAGGTTCGACAAAAGTAGAGATAAGACACCACCTTGTGGGGTACCGCGATTTGCCACTTTTGTAACATTTGCTGCTCCTATTTCTGAGATCAATAATCTTTTGATGAAGTTAGAGCCGTTATTATCTACTCAGGGTGAACATTGTCGAAAGCCCTCTCGATGTCCAAGAAGGCAACCAAGGCATGGTATTATACCGTCAGGATTCCGTGATTTGTAGGGGTCGAAGCTGTTTATTGCCTAGTTGATCCTATCTTCATTTATAAATATTCCTTTAGCAACTGGAAGATTTTTAAACTGCATGTAAATCCCGTTTTCCGTTGATTGACAGCCTGGAAACATGGTTTCTGAATGAAACTTGAGATAGGGGGCATGGATGAAAGGATTCAGCAAAGGCTACTAGTCTTACAGATTTACGCTTTGCATTTCTTACCAGGTTTTTGAAACCGTATACCGAGTTTCCCGTTTCCTTTGCGCGTTACTTTCCAAAATTTCGCAATGTCGGCAGACCACTATGGGGGCCTGTATCTGCCTTGATGAATATTCTGTTTGCAAGAATATTACTTAGAATGAAATTAAAAATTGTCTAACCTCTAGAGTTTGAAATCTTTGATATACCGATTTTAACCATGCTATCAACTATCCGTTCCAAGATTTTAAGTAGGAAGGAGGAGTAAGATTTATCGGTCGATAGGACTTTTCCGGATTTGGAAATATATATTACCCTTACAGCTTTATAAAGTGTTACACTCTTGATTGATTTCTTGTTAAGAGAAGACTATATAAGTTGTATAAACTTAACATTGATTCTAATTAATTTTTCTGTTATTATTCTATTCTGTCAGTTCCGAGGTGTGTTCGAGTAGTCAAGGTGAATTTTTTGGGATCCTTCTTTTGGAATTTAACTAACCAAGGTTTTTCAACCGATTTTTTATCATATATCGATATATCGTAGCTACGGTTTCAATTCTGAGCAAAATTGGATCCATAACCATGGTTTTCTGAATTTAGTGTAGGGTATTTTAAAACGGAATTGAAACTTCTTTGATGCGGAAACTATTAGTAAACTTTTTTCCAATGATTTTTCTTAAACTAAAAGCGAGTACCATAGAATGTAGTAGAAAAAGGAAATCTTGAGGTTTCTTTAAATACAAAAAGTTTTGCGTGTATTTTACTTTTATAGTTGTTGTCGTCTCTACAAAAAAAGAAGTGCAATGCAATGAATTGAAATGAATTTAATGACTGTTTTAACACTGTAATCAAAAGGATTAACAAGCAAATTACTTCTGCATTTAGTTTTGTTTTACTTTTATTTTAGTTTTAGATTTAGTTTTTTTTTTGTGTTTTATGTATTTGGTTTAATTAAGAAAATTTTGGTTTTTTAGACAAATTAATGAATGATAAATTTCATTATTTGAATTTTGTGGTTTTTAATTTTGTAACTTAAAACTTATTTGTATTTGTTGTTATTTTTAGTTTATTTTTCATTGACACATAAAACAAAAACAAACAAACAAATTACATTTTATTAGTTTTTTGTCTGGTTTTGTTGTTAATTTTTTGTTCAATTTTAATTTTGTTGTTGTTGTTTTTGTTTTATTTTTTGAGATTTAACTAAATATGTTTAATTAATTGTATGACTCTAGTGGGTTTTGTACATATTGACCATAATTGTCAATATAGATAATGATTACAAACAAGATTTGTTGTTGTAGTTGTTGCTGCTGTGGCTGCTGTAACTAGTGTTGTTGTTGGTGTTAATGTTGAAAATAATTTGACAAAATAAAAACTTAACTTTGAACAAATCATATGCTGTTGTTTTTAATATTTGTTTATTTCATATTCAATTCAGGTATTGGTTAATTTAACCAAATTTGTTAATACATTTTATTTTATTTATGTTGATTTTTACAGATACACAATCACTGATACATACATACGTTTGTACATACAGTAAACTAGACAAGCACGCGATCTACCAACACCCGGTGCGTATGAGTAATATCGAAACAGATGTATGATGTGCAAATACTTAAAAGCAAATATTAGGGAGTGTTTGTTTTATGAAAGAAAAAATGAATGAATGTTTTATTTTCAGATACGCAATATTCTTATGGGATTTTACTGCTTCAGGCATACAAAAAGAATGTTAAAGCACCGAAGAATGAAACTGGTGGGCGATGGAATTAAGTAATAAGGTGTAATTCCTGAAAGACTAATCGGTGCTGGATGCTATATACAACTATATGAGTGAAAAGTAGGTGGGTCCCATTTTCGACCAATTCTATAGAAATATTGATAGATACGTTCTCAATCGAAACACATAAAAGATTTGAGACTTGAGCGACTCTTATCTCTACACAGAAAAAAATATGCACATTTTTTTTCTTAACAATCGTTTGCTTAAATTTAATTTCGATTTTTATAAAAATTTTTATTTGGTTTTATAACGAATTTGTTTGATTTTCACGCAGAAGGAAAATATTTTCTAACAAACACTTTATTGAAATAAATTTAATTTTCAGTAAATATTTTTACTGGTTCAATAAATGTTTTTGTTTGAGTTTTATTTATATGTCAGCATATGGAATACAACAATAAAACTAGTTTTGGAATGTACTAAAATGAATTGATATAATTCTTACTTGGTTTATAACATTTAATGTATAAGTGTTTCAGTTTTCACAGTACAAATAATAGTTTCTAGAATGTGAAATAAATTTGTTGTAAGTATATAAGTACTTTTTTCTACAAATTTTAATTTTATAGAATTAGTAAAATTTTTGTTAAAATTCAATATATATTTTTTAACAAAATTTTTATAGATTCAATAAGGAATTTTGTGTATTATTATTGCCAAAATACAATAAATAATTTATCTGTTTCAGAAAAAATAATTGCTTGAATTTCAGTACAAATACAAATAATTTGCGTTATTGTTTAAGTAAAATAATTGTTTGGAAATGTTGCGAATATTTATTAATGTTTTTCGTAAATAGTATATTATTTTAATAAGAAAAATCCTGAAATCAATAAAGAATTTACGAATTTGAGTACTTGATTTTACGAATTTCGTGATAGGTCCAATTTTAGTTAAAAAAATACTTGGCTTTATGAATTTTTTGTTTGATTTTGAATTTCATTTTTTTCTGTGTAGGCAACGTCATCATTGTGTATTGGACATATTAGACGGTTATGCCTTAACATCGGAGAAACAAATGGACATGGTCAAATAGAACATTAGAGCTAATACCTGTTGAAATCTAAGCCGAGAGATGGCTTCTAGACGAAAGACAGGGCTGGATGTATTTGACCTATTTCAATAGGCAAAGCTCTGTATCATATACAGTACTCCCCCCGGGGCATGTTACCTTGATGATCTTTCTCATTTTGGTATTATTGCTATCCCGGGAAAAAGAGGTGCTAATTTGAGATAAGTTCGGTGACGCTGCCGAGACAAAAGATACCCCTCGGAGGTTCACCCCGGGGCATGTTTCCTTGATGAAAGACTCTCATCTTGGTGTATTGCAATACCGGTGTAAAGAGCTGCTACCAGTATCTGCCGGAACTATAAACTGGTGATGTCATTTCACTCCTCGGCTAGGCTTTGGAATGAGTTGACATGGGGTCGAACCAAGGAACCACATAATCTGGTACTACGGGTGGCCACATGCTCGCAGGACTTGACCTGGTTGGTCAGTTGGTTGAGGTTCCTTCGGGATCCATGTAGTGGCTGTTGTTTAACCCAAATTCGCGGGAAGGGTAAGTTTGGATTAAAATGCTGATGCACGGTGAAATCTATATTTCGAGAAAAGTTTAGTGCTGTTGCCGAATGACAACAGATACCCCACAGAGGAGTGACTATGGGACTAAGCGTTGAAAATGAGTTGGTGTTAATTGTATATGATACAGGATGAAAGGGGTATATGGAACTCATCCGTCCGCATACCTGCAGTGAGTCTGTCGTATGTTGTTCTCTTATGAGTGTGTCGGATAAATGAGAAGTGCGCAGGGTTGAATGCTAATGGATGAAAGGTATCTTATACAAGTGAATTTTCCTTCATTGTACAGAAACATGGATATAGCGGACATAGCATTTCTAAGGAGCATTTATGGAAAAATATTAAGGAACTTTGTACTTATATTTTAAGAGAGACTCCTGCACCAAAATTACCTTCTGTCCATGTGTATTTCGAAATCCATTTTCTTATTTTTTCAATAATTCTGTTAAACATTCTCTCGAAAATTTCCCCCTGGAAATTTTCATACATAGCTCTAACATCAATAGAAATCGTATTACCAACTGAAACTTGGATAGCTCCATGAACTTGTTTATAAACATGCATATGTATGTATCTAAAAAAAAAGTTCCTAATAGAATATTTGAATCACTTATTCTTTATTTATCATATAAAATAACCTAAACCCCCCTAATATTTAAAGATTTAGTCAAATATATCTACATACTTGCATAAAATGTGTGGATGTTTGTACATTACAAGTTACTAGTACTCGTATTCATTTGTAAACCATATCTGTAGGCTGGAGACATAAATCATGTTTCCATAAATATTTTTCATAATCTAAATGACTAAAAATTTTAAATTGAAAACTAAGTAAGTACGTACAATAAACAAATAAACTCCTAAATTAACACTTGCACAGTAGGACCAAATAGGTATGTAGCAAACGTAAAAATATTGTTTTACAGATATAAAGAGAATTAAAAATTTTCCCTAAAACGACATCACAGCAAAATAATTAGTTTCTTCTCTTAGTAAGAATTCATTAAGAATATTTTTTTACAGACTGCAAAAACTTTACCCACTGTTCCTCATACAGATTTTATTATCTACATACACATATTTATTAAATGTTTTATTTGTTTATTTAATGTTTGGCATTTGTATAATTCCGTACTGGCATTTGTTTGCTGCTGAACGACGACAAGTGACATAGTATTGCAATATTTGAGTTTATTTTTTTTTCACTTCTTATTATATTCAATCTGTCCCTCTGTCCGTCCAATTGAGGTTCTGTAGTTTAAACTTGATTTTTGATTTATTGCCAATTATTGTAGAAAAAATATTTCATTTCGGTGGCATACAAAATTAAATAAATATATATAAAAAAATGACAAAAAAAGTTAAATAAATAATTGACATACATTTATTTTATTAGTTGAAATTATAAATGTGATTAAATAAATAAAATGGTAAGCTGTGTGTAAATTAATGATTAAATGCGAGATAATGTCCACTACCTATAGAATGAATACATTTCGCGTATACAACTTTGTTAAAATGATTTTGCCATATTCGTTGTGTTGGCAACAACTGTAATTCAATTTGTACAATTTCATTCTGACTGCCCCTCTTATGGCGATACAACATTTTATCACATCTTGTCATCAGTTTATGATGTTTATTATTTAACAAATTGTAGATTATTATTTTATATGTATATGTAGGTATGTGTGTGTATATGTATTTGTTTAAAATGAGAGAAACAAAAAGGATTACAAGTTTATGATTTCACTTTTCAGCTGAAAACAAAATCTAGATTATGAAATGTTGGAAATGCAAAGAAACTAATATGGAAACATTTTTATAGAATTAAAATGCCGTGATGGAACGTGCCAAATGTCAGCTGTAGTTAGTCAATGATTATTGTCTGAAAATTTTTCAAAAACAACTTTAAGTATATACATTTTACAAGTATAGCTCGAGCCAGAGAACAATACATAGATTTTTATCCTGAACGTAGTTAAAGAGCCCTGCTTATATAGTATATTGCGAGGGAGCTAGGAAAACTGGTTGTGAGGAAAAATAAGGCTTGACTCATTTTTAAAAAATCAATTATATTTCAAAAATATGAATTATTGCACAATACTGAAGACATGCAAGAATTCAGGAGCTGATGGTATGAAATCTGGTTCAGAAAGTTTGTTCTGGTTGTAATCTGTCAAATCCCTGTTAAAGTATCATATGGTCGATCAAGTTTGAATTTACATTCTCAGTTGTTTTTTTAGTTTCCATAATAAAATAAATGATTCAATTTACATCAACAAGGCAATTTCCAGTTTTGAAATTGTCAGTGGAACGTTATAGATTTCAAATAGCTCAATGAAAGCAAAAGTGTTACAATGGTCTGAATTACTGACAGCTACAAGAACATCCACTTTGTACTTATCAGAATGCTTAACGTAAGTATCTGCCTTCATGGCCTAGTCCTTTCCATCCACAGGGTGCCATTTCACTGGTGGTTTAGCACTCGTTGACAGTTGCATAGATAGAGAGGTATTCCCAACAGACGCACTTGGTGTGCCGAGTAGGGGCAAGGAGTTTTTCCCGACACTTCACTAATTTACACCAGTTCCATCTTTATGTATAATGATAATATACGAAGTGACAGGTAATTACCAAGCGTCATAGTAGGACAAGAGATACCCAACGGGTTCAGTTTATTCCCCTATACTTGATGAGACATCTCATCACCCAGATATAACAGCCTTATATATATTCTCTTCCCGAAATTTGGTGTTAGTGCCACAACATCTACGAGTATCCCCGATGGGACCTCAATGACCAGTCCTGCGGATAACTGGACTTCATAGTACCAGATAATGTGGTTCTGACCAGAGAACCCAGAGTCAAAATGCTTAAAGAAATGACTTGAAAGAATTCAATTGACTGCTTGAGTTTCAAATACCAGATCCGTGGTATTATTAGAAACTTTCTATCCCGTGGTCGTTCAAAAGTACCATTTAATGAACGAAAAAGTCGCTTCTAATAGATCATAATTCAATTGGAACCGCATCGGTTTTGTTTCATGGTAAATGGGTTCTATCCCATTTAGAACCCTGCATGTTTAATTTTATGCTTCTAGAATCTATTTTAAATAAAATTCCAAAAATATCAGGCAAACGTGAGTAACCGCTGATCAAAAGTTAAAAGGGAAATGTAGAGTTAGGAAAAATTTATTTTTATACCCTACACGACTATAGTGGGGAGGGTATTATTCGTTTGTGCTGTTGTCTGTTATACCCAATAACATTGGTCCTACATCCACCTTAAAGTATACCAATCGACTCATTTTTACTTCAATCAAGAATCATTGTCTGAGTCGATCAAGATAATGATGAAAGTTTTTCCAAACTCGTCTTTTAATCCAAGGGCAAAGCCTATTGAAAATGGATAAAATTGGTTCATTATTTCTCCTAGACCCCATACAACAGTACCCCTTTGAATAAGGCTTTTAAGCTCATAATTATTTTATAGTATCTCTACAAAAATAGGTAGAACTAAGTTATATATACATAAATTTGCAGATTTTCATAATGATCGGACCTCATTTGACAATACAAAGAAAATGACTTGAAGGTCAAAATTCACATACAACACTAATATCACGACGAGATTTATTCTTACTTGTTTATTATTGGGAAATATCTAATTTTTATGAATCCAATCCTTCGATTTAAGTGACTTCTGAAGTGTTCGATGCTAAACTCTTAAATGGGAATTACAGTTAAGAAATGTTAAAAAAAAATTAAGTTTTGTAATCCAAGATTGTTTGACATTATCATTCATTTTCCCTCCTGCACTGTAGACTATTTGTACTGATTATAATGATCAATCCATTTACTAGCAATTAATCATTTCTTTCTGAGTTCGCTAATGTTTTGAATATCTATATAAATATGTTTCGGAGACAAAACAACAATTAAAGTTTAATACTAAATTAATGAAAAAATAAACTTAAATTTGGAAATTAAATTGCTTAAGATGTAAACTTATAGATTTTGGTTCGTGCATGTTTTATATGTTTTAAAAAATAATTTCATTACAAATTAATAAGTTACAAAATTTACAAAAGTATTTATGTTACAAAAACTAAGAGGGAGATTGTATCATTACCCCACATACGAGTACAAAATTGTCATTTATTACACATCAAAACGCATCAAAACTGATACAATGCAAACACATTCGTTGTCGTATTTAAAAATGTCAGCAAAACGTCAGTTAAAATATCAATGCAACACTTTATAACAAAAAAAGAAAAACAGATCTGAACACTCCAACAAACCTCTAATAAAATCGGTATATTACATATTTATTTACTTAATGTAGGTATGTATCTGCACATTAATATGTTGAAATATAAATGGAAAAGTATGAAAACGCATAAGAGTAAATCAACTCAAAAAGTATGATATAATTTTTGTTTTAAAAACTCTAAGTAAAATCGTCAAGACCATACCGTACATATAGTGGTAGTTGTCCGTCAGTACAATCTGAGACAAGGCAGTCTGTCAGTCAGTCCAGTGATCACGTACTGGGGGCATTACAAACCACATACAATGCGACACTTATGGTTGAAGATGACATTTTTTCTGTCCATTTCTTAAATGAACAGCAACAGAAAATATTGAAAGATTTTGGAGTACATATTGTCCAGTGTATTAAGTCACATACAAACAGTAGTTTGTTTTTTAGTTAGTTGTTTAGTCATTCAGTCAGCTACTTAGTCCGTCATTTTGTTAGTTCGTCAAAGAGTACTCTGTGACAGTCTTGCTATGTTTTTGTTTCTGTTTCTTTTCTTTTAGTTATATTTTTACTGTATGACGGCTATTGACAGTTATGGTCATAATGCAGCGACAACAGCAGCCAAACAGCAGTAAATAGTAAGTTAAACAGTAAACGTCAACAAGTTTGAACCAAATTCTTGTCAATCATAAGTAACTATAAGCACTGCATACTCTGGCTGTTAAAATAAACTACACTATTTCGAAATGTAAATTTTAGAAATATTTCAATTTGGACACAAATGAACAGGTGAGTTAAAAAAATAACAATAATAAATGATATTTAGGTCACAATCCATTGCAACAATATTGTACCTACTTAAGCCACTGCTGGTTATTATGCTACGATTCTTCCCATAAGGTCATAAGGTACAAATTGGCAAAAACGCGCAAAAAAGTCGAAAGTTAAAACAGATTTTACAAAAGCCATTAAAAAGAACTTCCAATCGTCAAGAATGCTAAACAGAGATATCACAGCCATCAGCAATCGGAGCAGTTCAAGTGAAAGGTCCTATACAATTGCTATTCTGCGCCAATTATAGAATAGCCAAAATGTTCGAAAAATGTAAATTCGAAGCAATATTTTACAACACATCCAAGAGTTAATAGCTCTTAGTCTTACTGAGTAATGGATAACTGTTTGGCCAAAAGTCTTCTTCTAAGATCAGAGAATTTATGACACATGTTTAACGATTGGGCATAGATCGGAGGAAGCCATATTGAATTAAATTGTACGCAAGGACAATTTTGCGCACAAAATTTGGCAGTCTATAAATAGGTGAGTTCTTCGATAGCAAACTCTATACACTAGCGATATCCATTAACATCGAAGGAGGCTTTAATAACATGCACACTAATACTAGTCAATCCTTAGAGACGTTTAACGTTGACGTTGGTACTTCGTAACTGGACCGACTATATGCTAAAGGTATACATGGATATGGTACGATAATGTGTACGAATGCCGAAGTGCTTTACGTGAATTCCTGCTGTGTTATCCTTATTTTACGGTGGTTTTTCATCCTTTGGGTGAGCTTCTTTGACGAGTCTTACATTCAGATGGCAATTTTTGTACATTGTTCTGCCGGTCCATGTACAAGCACTTTGCTCAAGTACACGAGCTATCCAATCTCTTGCCATAGTAGCCCCGTTGAGGAATAAGAGGTATCATGAGTCAAGCAGACTAGTGGTACCGGGAGCACCTCTGTTACCGATCCTAGAAAGACAAAAATTCCGAAGCCAAATATACCGGTAACAAACGGAATAAGTAGTACTTAGGTCTAATTCTTGACCGGAAATTAAAATGGAAACCTTGTGCGCTATCTAGAATAACTACAAGTACGAAATGAGACCTCAGTCCTACTTTGAAACACTGGCTTTATAAAAGTGTGATTAAACCAATTCTAACTTATGCTTCAATAACCTGTTAGACTTCTTTGAACAAAAAGTGTAATAACAAACTACTGCAGAGAGCTCAGAGTACATGCTGCTGTACTCTATGCTATGTTTGGCCATGAACACTACTTTAACCAGATAAATATTCCTCCCATGGGATCATATATACATATGTCTGAATTATATGAGTACTTAAGATATGAGCCTGCAGTTACAGCCGAACGGCACTTAACTTTAGGCTTTTAACTGATCAAAGGCGGTTATCGCAGTTATCATTAATGTATACCGGACGCATACTAGATACAGAATAAGTCGCGAACTTTGAAACACTGTTCAATGATAGAATATCATAGTCAAGCAGAACAATTTGCTCTAATTTGCTAACCCGTATAAATCCGTTGCTAGATGGATGGTTCTAAATTTTGGAACAAAACGGGTCTGGGGTTCTTTTTTGAAGACCCAGAAGTATACTACCGACTACCTAATCACAACATTAGCTTCCTGATAGAAGAGCGAACATTAACGGAATGCGTTTATTGGATTGGAATGAATCTGTAGCCAACAGTGGTTAACATATTTATTGACTAGAAGGCAATTAGGGCGATTTCAGGTAGTAATTTCTAAAAATGTTGTGGACTATAAGAAAGCCATTCCGAAATAATCGGAAACGAAAGAGCGAATGTACTTGATTTAGAGGGAAGGGAACTCGATGTAGTTAATCTGATCCACAAAGATGTTATGGGATAACTCTAACAAGAGCAGGATTAGAAGCCACCTCGGAATGAGTAAGTCCGAGGTTAGTATGGTGGTGCGTGCACTAAGTAGACACACAGGATTACAGGCACACAATACAAAATTTGACATGCGGATTCAGACGAATGTAGAACATGTAGAGAGGACAGTCAAACTCTAGATCACTTCCTTTGTCATTGCCAATCTTTCGTCGAAATTAGATACAAATATTTTGTGAGCGATATCATTCCCTATATTACATCCCTCACCAAGCACAAAGTGTAAATCGTATGTACAACTCCGATCTAAAAAATCGGTTTTATAACTTTTCGAATGCATGCAAGAGAAAGTAAAAATGATTGTCCCTGACAGAAGTTTATCAAGAATACATCCACTCTCATTTGGAAATGGTGTCTGAAACATATCAAATCTAAGATTTGTTCGCATTATTTAGCAGTGCAGTGCACTATAGATATTTCAGTTGTTTTTGTTTTTTTTTGTTGGTCTTTATCTGAAGCGTGCCATAAATTGACGCATAAAAATATTTCATTCTATAAAATATAACAACATTCAATTCCGAAAATAAAATCACAATACAAACAAACAAAAATATGTTTATTACACCATGTGTTTATGAGTGGAGGAGAATCATATTGTTGTAGTTGGAGCACAACGAGTAGAGTAGTAAATGATACAAACAAACATATCGATCGATCGTTGGCTGATATTGATGCTGCTGCTACAACAAACGTTATGGCTGTTGATAAACATTTAGTCAGTTTGGTTAGTAAGACAGACGGTTTGACAGACAAACAACCAAACAAACAGCCAGTCAGTCAGTTATTATATGAAATTGTGTTTTAATACACAATTTTTGTGCAATATACTCCTGCCACAAGCAATCTGAACAGAATCAGTTGCAGCAACAATATCGGCGACAGTTGTAATAACTGCTGCAACAAACAACATCATTGCTGCTGTTTGTATTATTGACCATAAAAGTATCAGTCATAAGTACTATATATTGAAGTAGTATTGTGTAGTTGTATACTTACTTTCATTCGTTCATATTTCAAACAAATGCAGTTGATGAAGAAAAAGCTTTATGGCGGCATACCGCTCACTGCATGTAGCTTGTTTGTCTGTCTGTCTGCCTGCTTGTTGCCAGTCTCAAGGGAATCATTGCATTGTTGTTACTTTTTATTACGTTTGATTATTTCTGTGATATTTTTGTAATTTTTTTTTTTTTAATTTATATTTTTTGCCTTTAATATTTTTGTGGGCCAATAATATATAAGTCTTAAAATTATGTCGCTATAAATGGTCTTTAAATAAAAACCGCTAAAATAATATAAAAAACTCACAAGCAACAATGACCAACAGCAGCAAAAAACACACAATTATTAATTACAATGCATTGCGCTTCAGCATAACTCATTGCAGAGAAGGACAAACATGAACCGGGATTAATGACAACGGTATTAAATAATTGTAGCACTTGTAATCTCATAGGAAGGAAATTCCAAAGTGTTTCATTATAGAATTATGGGTTCTATACTAGCTATTTTTCAAATGAATTATGCACCTATTGTGTTCGGACTATCATTATGTTATGTTGGATTACGTGATAAAATTCTATATGTTTAGAGTTTTTAGAATTTAGTTTTAAGTGCTTCCCTAGACATATTGCCTAAGTTTCTTTAAAATTTTTAAAGATAATGCTTGAATTATCTAGGTCGACAAATTTTTAATCCAGAGACTAATGTATACTTTTCTCGGCATGTTTCCACCACATCTAGTATGTGAGTCCTGAAGTTGGAAAAGGCCTTTTTTGGACCTTTATTTATAAAATGTTGTATGACATCTTAAAGTCCTTAATGTCAGCTTTAAAATAAAGGCGTCTGACATATCGTCTTCTTCAGATATCTTCACCTAAAGCTGGTAGAACAATAAATTGACAAAAACTGTATTTTTTGTACATAGCGCCTTTATTTATATATACTCCAATTTTTTCCTATAAACGTACTTTTTAAATTCTTTAAAAATCTGCTATAATTGCTAAGACATCATCCGTTGAAGTTGGCGGACAGTCAGACATTGTTAAATCGAATCAGAAAGTGATTTTGATATTGCTCGTTATAAACTCACCCCGGGGCATGTTTCCTTGATGAAAGACCCTCATCTTGGTGTATTGCAATCCCGGGGTAAAGAGATGCTACCAGTACATCTAGTCTGCTTGGACTATAAACTGGTGATGACATTTCATTCCCTGGCTAGTCCTTGGATGATTTGACATGGGGTCTAACCAGACCACCATATAATCTGGCACTACGGGTGGCCAGTTGCCCGCAGGATTTGTCCTGGCTGGTCAGTTGGTTGAGGTTCCTTCAGGAATGCAAAGATTGGGTATGTGATGGAGTGAGATCTACCATTCGGATTCTTGTATCTGATGGACGAGAGGTATCCTGAGTTGTATCCGTGGAGATGTCGGTATGACAGAAGGAGTGACCGTTGAAATGTTGATGAAATTGGTTGAGACGTTGTGGAGCTGTCATGCCTTAATATTTAATTTATCGGCGATTTTTCTTTATGGATAAGTGTGTTGGAGTTTACTCTAAACCTGCTTAACAGTAGGTCCATGTGGCCACTGGAATAAGTCTTGTCAATTACAAATAGATCCGAGTTTCGGACTACTACCAAATACATCCCTGGGTGCTGTTGCCGAATCAACAGAAGCCATCTCAGTAGTGTGGTTGGGCGACTTTAAGAGGTGCAGGAATGTACTGGGGTGAATATTTATATTATGAGAATGTGTGTAGGGACATGTCATTCTTCATAGCATCAATAGGGTGTTTTCACCTGATGTTGGGTCCGCTCCATCTATCGACTCTAACTAGTGATTGCCTTTTCCTTTGTCGGGGTTAGATTGAGCTTGACTTATGACACCTGTCAATCCCCAAGGAGACTACTATAGCAAGAGATTACATATCTCGAGTACTTGAGCAAAGTGCATGTATACTGGACAGGAAATTCCAAATACGTAAATTGCCACCTGTGTGTAAGAAGCACCCAGTGGTTGAAAAAGACCACCGTAAAGTAGTCCAACATGGCAGGTGTTCACGTAAATCACTTCGACATTCGTGTTATTATAAACCATATCTACAAAGCATAAACCATCTACACTGCAGTAGTGTAGGGTATAAATAAAATTAATATACCGAAAATCATGAGTTTTCAAGCTTTAGGTGAAAATATCTCGAAGAAGATATAAGTAATGTAAGATGTTAAGCCTTTATTTTAAAATGGGCTTTCAGATGGCGCACAACATAACAGATGGCGCTGTTGTAACGTCTCAAAATAGGCCATAGATGGCCTATAACCTATAAGTTTTTCAAACTTCAGGACACGATATCTCAATTCCCAAATCTGATAGAGAAAATCCCATATCTGATAGAGAAAATCTGAAATCATATTTAAATTCAGCGCGACTCAATCCTTTGATAAAGTATAACTCAACGGTTTCGCCTTTTTTGCAATCTTGTTGGCCTGGTTATAATTTCAAGATTTCATTTACCACCCCTGATAAGAACTCATATTAATTTGGCGTATTATTGTCTTAGTCGGTACACAATTTTGACTATTCTATGGACAAGTCCATCACAATAGTCCATAAACTGGTCCATATACGAGACCATAAACTAGTCAATTGTTATTAGACTAATCAATTAAGAATAGTAAATAGACTAGTACATAGATTACTACTCTATAGAATCTTGGTAGTCGGTAGTCAGACTTGTGTCGGAAGTTCAACTGCCTAAATTCCACGAAGTCCTATCTAAAAGCCTTACCTGTTACTAATTATAAACATAAGTATCAATCACCAGTGCTTAAGTTAGCCCAACTCATAAAATACATGTATAATCTTTTAATTTTTTTTATATTTGTCGCAATTTTTGATTGGCAATGACATGACCATAAAAAATTAAAATTTAAAATATTTTAACAAAAATATTTGTATTTATCATTTTATTCTTAATATGTTTGTTTATTCTCGTTGCAATTTAATAGAATGTGATTGTATGTACGAGTATTTTGTAAATTAGTGTCAAAACAAATATTTTTTCACTCGACTGTGTGGTCTTGAACCGCAATCGCAATCTTAATTTTTGTTGTTGCAAAAACATAAGTGGTAATGCGCCACTTACAATAATGAAAAAAAAAACACAAATCAATGCAACTACAATAATTTCTAAAATTTATTTAATTGTTGTTATTGTTTAAATGAATTAACTTGTATTGATTGCATTTGTTGCTGTTGTTAATCCCGCCGCAGTACATGACAAGATCTTTACGGTGGAGAAAAAACTATATATGCAAAAAAGTGGTAGCATGTTTGCAATGGAGCAGTATAAGATTGTTATGTCTTGTCAGCCTCATCAACAGTGATGTTGTTTGATGTTCATGTTTTGTGTTTAGTTTTCCAACGCCTACAATCACTTTCTGTGTCTAGTAGTAGGTAGCATGGAAATACTAAACAATAATAGGTGGCTTAAAAACAATCACTTTATTTTGCATCTTATTTACTGAATTATTTTCGTTTTTCAAAATCTTTGTTAATTTAATTGTCACGAAAGCAAGTGCATAAATATATTTAGTTGTTAGTTTAGCTTTACATTTACAATACAATTAAATGGATACATTTTGATTAGAAATGAAACATGTATTACTTTGTAATGTAATGGCTGATAATAATGGATCAATGATTGTAGTGACCAAATGACGAGAGGTTTTTGATTATCCTTTAACATCAAAAGTTATTGAAAGATATCGTATGTTTGCTTATAACACTAGTCTATTCTATAGTCTAGTCTATAGCCTTGCCTACAGTCTAGTATATAGTCTAGTTCATAGTCTACTCTATAGTATATATAGTATATAGTCTAGTCTATAGTGTAGTATACAGTCTACTATATAGTCTAGTCTATAGTCTAGTTCATAGTCTGCTCTATAGTATATAGTCTAGGCTATAGTCAAGTCTATTGCCTTGTCTACAGTCTAGTCTATAGTCTAGTTCATAGACTACTCTATAGAATATATAGTATATAGTCTAGTCTATAGTGTGGTATATAATCTAGTCAATAGTCTACTCTATAGTCAAGTCTATATTGTAGTCTATAGCGTAGTCTATAGTCTAGTCTATAGTCTAGTCTATAGTGTAGTCTGTAGTCTAGTCTATAGTCTCGTCTATAGTGTAGTCTGTAGTCTAGTCTATAGTCTAGTCTATAGTCTAGTCTATAGTCTAGTCTATAGTCTAGTCTATAGTCTAGTCTATAGTCTAGTCTATAGTCTAGTTTATAGTCTAGTTTATAGTCTAGTCTATAGTCTAGTCTATAGTCTAGTCTATAGTCTAGTCTATAGTCTAGTCTATAGTCTAGTCTATAGTCTAGTCTATAGTCTAGTCTATAGTCTAGTCTATAGTCTAGTCTATAGTCTAGTCTATAGTCTAGTCTATAGTCTAGTCTAGTAGTCTAGTCTATAGTCTAGTCTATAGTCTAGTCTATAGTCTAGTCTATAGTCTAGTCTATAGTCTAGTCTATAGTCTAGTCTATAGTCTAGTCTATAGTCTAGTCTATAGTCTAGTCTATAGTCTAGTCTATAGTCTAGTCTATAGTCTAGTCTATAGTCTAGTCTATAGTCTAGTCTATAGTCTAGTCTATAGTCTAGTCTATAGTCTAGTCTATAGTCTAGTCTATAGTCTAGTCTATTAGTCTAGTCTATAGTCTAGTCTATAGTCTAGTCTATAGTCTAGTCTATAGTCTAGTCTATAGTCTAGTCTATAGTCTAGTCTATAGTCTAGTCTATAGTCTAGTCTATAGTCTAGTCTATAGTCTAGTCTATAGTCTAGTCTATAGTCTAGTCTATAGTCTAGTCTATAGTCTAGTCTATAGTCTAGTCTATAGTCTAGTCTATAGTCTAGTCTATAGTCTAGTCTATAGTCTAGTCTATAGTCTAGTCTATAGTCTAGTCTATAGTCTAGTCTATAGTCTAGTCTATAGTCTAGTCTATAGTCTAGTCTATAGTCTAGTCTATAGTCTAGTCTATAGTCTAGTCTATAGTCTAGTCTATAGTCTAGTCTATAGTCTAGTCTATAGTCTAGTCTATAGTCTAGTCTATAGTCTAGTCTATAGTCTAGTCTATAGTCTAGTCTATAGTCTAGTCTATAGTCTAGTCTATAGTCTAGTCTATAGTCTAGTCTATAGTCTAGTCTATAGTCTAGTCTATAGTCTAGTCTATAGTCTAGTCTATAGTCTAGTCTATAGTCTAGTCTATAGTCTCTATAGTCTAGTCTATAGTCTAGTCTATAGTCTAGTCTATAGTCTAGTCTATAGTCTAGTCTATAGTCTAGTCTATAGTCTAGTCTATAGTCTAGTCTATAGTCTAGTCTATAGTCTAGTCTATAGTCTAGTCTATAGTCTAGTCTATAGTCTAGTCTATAGTCTAGTCTATAGTCTAGTCCATAGTCTAGTCTATAGTCTAGTCTATAGTCTAGTCTATAGTCTAGTCTATAGTCTAGTCTATAGTCTAGTCTATAGTCTAGTCTATAGTCTAGCCTATAGTCTAGTCTATAGTCTAGTCTATAGTCTAGTCTATAGTCTAGTCTATAGTCTAGTCTATAGTCTAGTCTATAGACTAGACTAGTCTATAGTTCTGGGAGGGCTTGGTGGAGTCGTGGACTCTACTGCCCAAATTCAATACCAACAAACCTTATCGTTTATTTTACCACAATTAAGGACAAATTTTAGCTTATTCCCACCTTTTAAAGTTGTTAATATAATATTTTTGTTAAAAACTCAATTAAAAACAATTTTTCTACAAAACTGGGAAACAAGCAATAAAATTATGAATTTGATTACATGACTAAGGTCACAATTTATGAAAAATAAAATCTACTTTCGATACAGTAATAAAATACATACCAACAAAATAAAAAAAATATAGTGTTACATAAACCATAATGAAATGAAATAAAATAAATATTAAATATGCGGCAGACATCGGTCAGCTGTTATAAAACACGTCTTAAACTGGCATTTTTCTGAACAGTACAACATATTCCGGGAAAATAAACCAAATCGACACATTACACGATGTAACTGACACGTGACACAACGCAACGTTAAAAACAAAACAAAAAAAAATAAGTATTTAACTGCAAGGCATACAAAATAAACCTCGGTAAAACCTACAAACACACACTATTTCATACATAAAATAAAAAACCCATAAAATTATGACTTTTTTAAAACATTTAAAGCATTTTATATGGTGTCTGCCTGCTTGTCTTATCACAAAACGTTAATCACAGGTGAAATAACTAAAAATATAGTGTAAATACCCAACAACACTCGTAATAGTAAAAATTATATAGAAATATTAAAAAGAAATTTTAATAAATTTCGAAAACCTAAAACACTGAAATAAAAACATTAACACGCGTGCCTTAAATGCATTTATAATGTGACACTTTTGTTAACAGTGTCTACATAAAAAACTAAATGCGATTTCTCAAGAAATGATTTAATATTCCATTAAAGATTTGTCTGCTTTTTTGTTTTTTTTTTTTATTCCAGCAATTACTTTAATTTTTATTTAATTTCCTAATAATTTAAGATTTTTAACATTTAATGTATGTAAATAATTTGAATTATTAAAAGAGCAGCTTGGAACACTTTGCTAATAATAAAACGTATTTCGAATGAATAAAATCAAATTTACACAGAAATTAAAAAGTTTTCTAGAATATTTGGGAGCATAATTGTTAGAAAAGAAAGTTTATAATCTTGTGTTTTATTTTTGGGTCATTTATTTAACATGGCTTCCATAGTTTAACACCTATTTTATTAATTGAATTTATTTTTTCTAAATGCGCCAAATTATACATATGTACATACCCAGTAAAAACGTTTGTAAATTGAAGAGTAATGAGTTAATATGGTTATGACATTAGTGGCAATTACTTACAACGCTCTGTTAAAGATAACTACTTAAATAAGTACTTACAAATGGGGAGTTAAAAATATGTTTTGTTTTACGCATAATAAAATGCTCTCACAGAATACTAACCTGGGCTTCTTGTTCATAAGTACAATGTCATAATGATCTTACTAAGTATCCGTTTAGGTCATGAAGCCTAGGTTGATAGTTGTTCTAATCGATAGCGGAATTCCGAACATAATAAAAACGCTAGGAATTTTGGAAAAATTCTTTGCAACCATTAAACTCCTGATTTAGAGAAAAACCAATACGGCGAGAAAGGGAGAGTACCAGAGAGACTATCAGTACAACTATTATAATCAAGGGATGTAATCAAGAGTTTTGCATCATAATATGGCTGCAGGACTGGATTTTATTTTCCCAGCACTCTTGTATGCTTGAAATTCGCTACAATACATAGACCAGTTCCAGGTTTACCAGGCGCTTCGTTACTGGATCAATCACATACTAAGGAACAGGTGAATAAGCTGGTGATGAATAAGATGTATGATGTAGCTATCAGGAAAAGGGAATTTAGCTATACTCCAGTCTGATACGCGGTAGAGAACCATATTATTTATGCAGAGCTTTTCATGTGGGCTCAACAAAGAGAGTCGAATGTCAACAATCAATACGAAAATTCCGCCCTACACGGAACCCGTGTATTTGTAATGGATATAAGTGACCGACGGAGTAATCCTCGATAAGAAACTAAAATATATGTTAATTGACCCGGTTTTGGTCCTAAGACACCCCATCAATATATACTGTATAAATTGGACGATTCGCAAACATCATCGCATGCAGAAAACAGAAATTGTTGCCTTACATGTGAGACTTGAGCCAACATAGGTTAACATATGTATATTGTGACTGCCCGAAGGCAATTTGGTCGATATCTGCTAAATCTAAATAAAAAAGTCATAATGGAATACCCTTTTTTTGTATCATATGGGTACCAGGTTATTTGAAATAATGATATGGTTGGTACGACCACTAAAATTCTATTGAACATATCTAAAAACTGGATGGATCGGCAGAGAACTAAATTATTTAAGCAGAAGTACAGAGGACTTTGGGTGGACTCAACAAAACCATCCGAAGTTAACAATAAAGAAGAAAATTCCGGCTTATACGAAACTACTGTTCTTGGAATGAACGATATCAGAGACCGACGTAATCCTTGATCGGAAACTAAAAAACACTACATAGAGAATACCAATTGCCAAGACACTTGAGGCACTACTCCTCCCAGAATTGCAACAACACCTACATCCAGCAAATCATCACCATGTATTCCGTCTAAAGCACGGTACAACAACAACTTTAACCGCCATCACCACACAAGTTTGCCACGGCCTTAATCAGGCCCTACCATGTCAACGAACAGTTACCTATGTAATCTTTCCAGCTTCTTCCATTCGAGAAATTAAAAAATATCGCCAACAAAATCCTCAGCAACTCTCTTTACAACTTTGACAAAGGAAGTAGGGCTAGAACTGGATGTGACAGTCGATGGCTTAAAAATCCCGACGGTAAATCACCCCAAAATACTTGGTGTCACATTCGATAGCCTCCTTATGTCCTTCGCGCACACCACACTGCAATCTGCAACAAAATGCGAAGTAGAAACAAAGTACTCAAGTCTCTAGACGGCAGCACTTAGGGAATGGATAAAGAAACCTTGTTAATTACCTACCAAACGATTGGCTGGTCAGTGGTAAAGTACGCAGCGCCAGTGTGGACTTCTAGAGTTAGCGACACGCAATGGAAGAAGCTTCAAAACTATCAAAACGTAGCCCTTAGAACAGTAACAGGCTGCATTCAAATGACGTCTGAAGAATACCTGCATGACGAGATGAAGATGCTGTCATGCTGTCAAAACAGTTCCTACTGGAATGTCATCGGAGAGGCCACTCGAACCACCATCTACTGGCTTTAGATCTAACTGATTTGGATAACCAGAGCGTAGAAGAATAAGAGTAGGGAATAATTTTTAACTATATATACGTGTGACGCTGCTACAACAACGACAACATAGATGATAGAACCAACAAAGCATATTGATGTTTGGCACTGTGTAGGAGAACCATAGCCTTGTAATGGGATCTCAATCTAACTATGACAAATTGGCTTTATAAAAGCGTAATTAGAACAAATCTTACTTACGCTTATATAATCTTATGGATTTCTTTGGTTACAAATTTTAACATAATGCCATTAGAGAGGTCGCATTCGTTCAGAGCCGAGCGGCTCGTATTTTGTTATTTGACCAAACCGGTCACAAGACAAACCACCAATGTATATAGTACAAATTGGATCCTTTTTCTTGCAAACACCAGATGTGCATCATCGCGTGCATCGCATAAGAGATCATTGACATGATGAACATTAGATCGTTCTCTAAATCACAATACTAGGATAGGACCACTAAATCATATGGGGTGACCTCAACCAGAGCCAGACGAGAAGCTTTCTCAGAGGTTAATACATAATACATATTTACAGGCAACACTATAAAAAATTGCATGAATGGATTCAGAATGGAATACTTTCTCTGTCAATAGCAGACATTTGTCGAAATAAGATCGAAATACATCATCACTCAAGAATACTGATTGGAAACTTCAAAGGGAAAACGTCCAGGAAACTTAGTTTATGAACATTGGACGATAATTCTTTATATAGATTGCTATATAAGGTTTTCTAAAAGCTTTTTCATTAAAAAAAAGTTGAGAACAGACCCAATATATATTTTCTCTTCATATATACATATAATGAATATTGTTTACCTAGACCTAAACTCTATGATCAATCCAAAACAATTTAGAACACTGTACAATGTTTGTTAGTATGCATATGTATATGATTAACTAGATAAAATAAAGACATTCATTTTGATTATGTTTTAATTGTAACTAAATAAATAACTTTTAAATAAAATTTAAAATTTTTCCATATAAAATGAACTTTATTAACACCCATACCATTAGCATGAGTCAATATAACGAAAACACAGTGTTCATACAAGTTGCAAAACAATTTAATAATTTTACAATTTAATGATATTACCCCCTTCATTATGTTGCACATAGAACACACACATACCTACTCGAGCAGACTGATAGACGACAAATTATTCAAAAATCCAAAGCCACTTTTTATTTAGACACACGTCCATTGGGTTTCTGGGGGGTGTTTTTTAATCATTTTATTTAGTTTCTATAAACATAAACAATAGAAGCCAAAAGTTGGTGGTTGGGGAAGGTGAAGTTATTTACCAAAATATAAAGTAGTTAAACATATACAAGTACATAAATATACGAGTTAAAAGCCAAAATAGCGGAAACGGATATATGCGCGAAAGGTTAATAATTTTTCACTGTTCTTGTGTCCTTTACGAAGGGAAGAAGCTCATACCTAATAATTAGAAATAACATTTTATAATGATATAAGTACAGTGGAACTAAATCGAGCTTGTTTATTTTCTTTTTAAATAACTTTGGAAAAAGGCTAGTAGGAGTCCAAAGTTCAATAGTTAGTCACTATATGTCAACATAAGTACTTTAGGAATTCAATTTTTTTTATTCTTTTTAATTTTTCAATCAACTACACTGTACAACTTAGGTACATATGTCTACGATGTAGATTATAATAATGATGATGATTTCGATATTTTTAGCCGCCATTGAGGGGTTGTAAACAAGCATCATTTATCGTGGGCCTTTGATATGGAAAATTTAATAAATGATAGAAAGGGCAATTTAAAGTACAAAACATTAACAAACATGCTGTGTGCAATTATATGTGTGTATGTATGTATGTATGTATGTATGTATGTATGTATGTTTGTAAAATATATTGATGAATTTTTGAATTTGACAAATTGTGGGTTTTTAATGCCACTGCCAAACAGGGAGGCAGGCAGTCAGTCAGTCAGTCAGATTCTGTGACAGTTTCTGATGATGAACGGTCGTTGGGTCACACACGTTTGTTGCTAAAATTAAAAAAGGAAAAAACTTTGTGACAAAGTTAAATTTTTTATATTATATGTCAAATGATGTTAAGCGGGGAGTAATTTATTCATACTTACTTACATACATACATAAATTCATGCAAACATTCATACACGTTCATAATAATCTAATTCATGTTGTATTTTAAACATTTTAATAATGTGTGAGAGTGTGTGTAAGGATATAAATTGTATATTTTGAGTTGTTACAAAGTTATTTTGTGACAATAATGATATGAATAGAAAGAAGTCGCTGGAAGAAAAACGGGAGTGGGGGTTTAAAAGTTTATATTTTATGGAATGTGTTTTAAAATGTTATTGAGGGTGTTTTCCGTTATTAAAAGCCTGCTGCTGGATGTTGAGTGTTAAAATTGTCACTTTATTGATGAAAAGCTTCTTTTCTCTGTGTGGCTGTCTTTTGTTAAGTAATTAAGTGATTTTTTAATTAAATTTTTTTGAGAAATTATTTGTATAGAGTTTTTTACAGTTGATGGGTAGGAGAAAATAGATGCTCAAAGCGATTATTCAAATAATTTAATTTTCTCAAGTATTTGAAATAATTATGAAATTTTGCAATTCATGTATTTTATTTAATTAAAAACCATTATAATAAAATGGAATTCGTTGAAATTTTAATTTAAGGTAAATAATTTAAGAAGCTGAATTTTTTATATCAAATAGATTTAGTGTATGTACATTAGGGCATACAGTACACAGAGAAAAAAAAAAGAATCAAGAAATCAGTACTTGAATCAAACTGGAACAGTGTGCTTGATTTGAGCTCGATTCCTACTTGATTTCAGAATGTATCAAGTATATTAAGCAAGTAATAGTATATCAAACAAGTATATACCCACCATCAAACCGTATGCCGTCCTAGGGACACTCTAATGAACATATGTATATGGGCGGTTGGGTCAATTACAGACCGAGTGTCGTAAAACTAGGTGCATACATAGATTTCGGTTCGTATAGCAATTATTTGTTTAAAATTTCATCTATGTACTCGTATTTTTAATGCAGTCATAAGCGTTTATATCGAATATCATCGCTGTACTCGCACTTCCATTATGGACCGATCATAAAAAAATTATTTGAGAGAATTTTGCTCGTAAGAAACTTTCTTATGTCGAATTTCATCGCTATGCTCGTATTTTTTATCCAGTAATGAGCATTGAAGTCATTTTTTAAAAGGGACCTTATATGGAGGGTAGGGTCAATTATGGACCGATCCACATAAAATTTGGTAGAGATTTTGGTCATTATGAAACTTCTTTATGTCCAATATTCATATTGGCTCGCATAAAACTTATTTATGCCGAATTTCGTTGATATACTCTTATTTTTAAAACAGGTATAACTGTTAAAGGTGTTTTTCGTGGGGCAACTTGTATGGGGGCTATGCGAAAACGTGGACCAATATTGGCCATTTCCAATACCAATCAAACCTTACCTATAGGGAATATTTGTGTAGCTAGCTCTTTCTGTTCGGACTCTATCGTGTTTTCAACAGACAACATGGCTAGTTCGTCTTAAAATTTAATATTTAATTAATTTTTAAATTTAATATATGTATATACTTTTGTAGAACCAATATTTCGATGCGTTACAAACGGAATGACAAAAAAAATATACCGCCCAACTTTTTTGATGGTGGTTAATAGTTAAATTATTAATATATTCGCACATTATGATAGTATCATTTGCCTTTACTGCTTACTTATTACAAAAATGTTTTTAACTAAATGAGACCTTATATAAGGACTAGGAGTAAATATGGACCTAGCCATTTTCCAACTTGTATGGCGAAAACATGTGAAAATATACATTTTTTTAAAAAGTACTTTTTCATTAATAACTTTTTTGATATTTTTCTAAAATGACACAACATTTTTAAAACGGAATTGACAAACAAACAAAACTGCCGGAAGATTATAGATATGTATATAAAAACATGTCAAATGGTTCGAGTAGGAAGCGGTGAAGAGAAATGCGATATAAACAGTTTAAAACTCACACATAGAAAGTGTTTAACGCATAATCAGGACATTGCCATAAAATACCCATGTGTATAGAATTAAAAAAATAAGGATGTTCAGACACACATACATACACTCAAAAGCACACGCTTATAGAACAACATTTGAAATACTTACACGTGTAGGTATTGATATTATAGCCTTTGGTCATTGAGTGGGGTTAAAAACGTAGCCCTGCAGTTCACAGTGAAGGTTATTTTACCATGTAATCGCCCCTTCACTACGATTACACATGGGCAATGGACTCTGAAATATATAATATCCAATATATCTAACTTCTGGAAAGACGATTGTGATAATGGATTTCCCGCTAGATTTATTGGGGACTATTGACTTTTATTTACATTGTCATGGGTACATACATATGTGTCAAATAATATATAAACCAAAGTATTCCATATAGTCATATATTTGAGAAAAATATTTATTTAAAAGGATACATGACTCCTTGGAAACTGCTGGATTTTAACCACTGAACTCCATATGTATGTAAGTATAAGAATGGGGTCTTAGATAATTTACGCCATAATACTTTAGAAACGTTATTTTAATCTTTTTAAATGTACAAAAACAAGTAAAATAAAAATATAAAAAAATGAAAAAAGGACATGTTCTGCTATCTTTTCTCATATAAATTTTAGTACGTTGTTGTTGGATTTTTGAAAAATGTTCCAACGGACATTTATGTTTAAGAATGTATGAGTGTGTTTGAATGCGTTTATATTGGAGGATTATAAACACATGTGTGTGTGGGTTTGTTTTTTGCAGTGAGAAGGTGTTATCCTTACATTAACAATTTTTTATTTATTTCTTGGAAATAAAAAATACTCAAAAGGGTTGACCTCAAACAGCAATTGACCGTGCTAAAGGCATGTTGATGTTGTCGTTGTCCACTCTTACTTTGTTGCGAAACGGAAAAAATACGTTTTTAAATAAAATCGCCTGCCTCTTCTTTTAACACGTAAGTGAAAAAACAAGCAAAACATTTTTAAATTTTTTACACTTTTTTTTTTATTTTAAAACACTTAGGATAGGGGAAGTAATCCTTATTACTTATATTTGATGTATTTAAACTGATATTTTTAGCCAGTATCTGAAATTGTTAATACATATTCTTAAATATTGTTTCATAATTCACTATAAAATGGTTTTATAACTTGAATACTCTTAAGAAACATTTAATAAATTAAGTACCTTTATGAAAGGAGTTCCATCCTTCTTAGACACTGTTCTATGTTATTGGTCAACTGTGGTGGCGTGGTATGGTTTATTTTATGCTCTTTATATTCCACATGTACTTAATACGATTGATTGTGTTAAGATATAAAGAAAAAATACTGAAAATGTATAAATAAGAAAAAATAAAGAGGAAATTTCCGAGACATTTTTTACATATGAAAAATGAGTGACCATTTGTAAACGTTGAAAAAAAATACTGAAAAATTCTATTCCGTTTATGGTTAGCATATGAAAAGGGTTTCGCTTAAAATAATCATTACAATAAACATTAATTAAGATCTTATGAAATCGCTGTGAAAAATATGCATATATGGTTTAGAGGTTATAGTATTTTATATTAATATTCTGGCAATATCTTGAAAAGTCATTAAACATATTGTAAAATTCCAGGGACTGATATATTCCTGCAAATAGAATTCTTGTGTGCGAATTCTAACAAAGCGAATTCTGGGAAGCTACATGAAGACTGAAGGAGTACAAATTAGATCCTTATTTCGTACCGTATGGTAATCACAGTCTCACATAGGTGAACATTAAAAACTATTATGCTTTTTCAGTACTTCTTGATCGCAGTAACACCATTTATAGAATTCTTTTTAGCGAAAGTATTTGAACAAATTTTAAAAACTCTCACTATTTTAGTTTCCAAGATACACACACTTTCTATTTCTGTTTATAGTTTTAAATATAAAGTTTCTCAACTTTTCATCACTTAGGAAAATCATTTTATTGATCATAATGGACTTATGAATATTAGCATGGGAACTAAGCAGACGCAAAATGATCGGTAGCAGCGGCTTATTATAGAAAGTACCGGCGGCGGCAAAATTTTCGGATCAATTTAACTTTTTCTTCAGAAATTGCCCGTAAAAGCGTTTGTTATATTGAAACATCTCTGTATACTAGTCTGTTATATAGAAAACTGTCCTTATATAAGTTTTTCCTGCAGAAAATGTTCATTATTACAGTTATTTCTATGAAACGTTGAGTCTATAACAACTTTTACTACTTTAATATTAACACAATATGATGTGGCAACTCAATTCAATTTGCCTGTAAAACTTTAAATTAGTGGCAACTCCGTTTAAATTTTTTTCTGAAATACCTGGGCGTTACCAAATTAAGCTTTTGCGCCGAAAAAAAGTCGGCTGCGGTGCGGCTTGCAAAATATTAACGGCGGCCAGCCGGTCACAATTTGAGCAGCCTCGGCTTGTATCTCTCTCATTGAATTCCCCCTCATCATTCTCTTGGTATTCATCTTTGTTCTAATAATTTATATCAACCGTAGTAAACGTTATCTAAAACTAAATAATATGCGGCTTACCTCCGGAAAAACTGAACTTAAGAGCCTATTACTTAAATTGGCAATTGGATCCATCTGCAATAATTGAGCTAAAGGAAAAGCGTCCTCCTTGTTCCCCCCGGGGCATGTTTCCTTGATGAAAAACTCCATCTTGATGCATTGCAATCCCGAAGTATAGAGGTGGTACCAATACCTCTAGTCTACCGAGACTATAAACTGGTGATGGTCAAATGTGCCGAGGGCATTTCCTTAGAATGATTTGACATGGGGTCTGTGACAGAGCAACTTATGATGGATTCCTGAACCCGTTGAATATCTCTTACTCTTCGCGTAATAGGGCGCCAGTATATGTTGGGAAATTTTCAGGTAGACACTTGGTAGTTGCCTGTCATTCCGTAGATCGTTCTTTATGGTCTGAGAATGGTAAACGATCGGAAAAGACTCCTCTGCCCGACAGGGCAGAGACCTTTACTTCAGGGAAGTTCTCGGTGCTGTTGCCATCTCGACAGGATTCATATTGTTTCATGCTATGCGACATATAGTTGAAGTCCGTTCCCTCAACTCGTCGGGGCAATTATTGGGTTCGAATTGACTTTGGAAATTTCTACATCCTTTGTTACATTATCTAACATACAGAGGGATCCTGATTTATTGGCTGGATATTTCGGACTACCAAATACGTCTCTAGGTGATGTTGCCGAATGAACAGAGCCATCTCTGTAGTGCGGGCTTTAAGAGGTTAAGGAATGCACTGGAATGGGACATTAGTTGATGGGGGTGCATTTTAAATAATGCAATCTTTAAAGACATCACCTGATGTTGGGGTAGTCGTCCCTTTTATTGACTTTATACCAGTTATTGCTTTTTCTTGTCGGGGTTTGCATTGGGATTGATCCCATGCTGCCTGTCATTCCTCAACGGGGATACTATGGCAAGAAAATAGATTGCTCGAGTTCGTCAGCAAAGTGCTCGTACATGGACCGGCTCAGCCATGTACAAAATTGCCACCTGATTTCTTCATAGAAGGATTCAAGGGCTCGTGGTAAACCGTCTCTAGTCTACCCTGTGGATGAAAAAGACCACCGTGAAATAAGGCCGTCAAGGCAGGTGTTCACGTTTAGCACTCGACATTCGTCCTCCTTGTCGAAATCGCCATTGTTTAAATTTAATATTTTCTACCAACGTATCCGCCTTTAAATTTTTCCAGACAATACTAATCCTTGACGTTGCATCATATAGATTGAGATTTTTTAGTAAGATAATAATGTTCTGCTGATGAAATATTTAATTTAAGACAGGAGACTATTTCTATACTGTAATTTAACTAAACGTATGCCATTCTGGTCCATTGATGAGTGGTGTCACATTAGGATTCATGAGTATCGTCCAAATTTGTCCATCTTTCCCAAAACGATTACACCTGTATAAATAATATAAAACTCATAATAATAAGAAGTTCAGTAAAACAGATCATACTAACCTCTGGAACAAACATCTCATAAAAACAGATTTTAAATATTCCAGCAATCAGCCACGCCATATTTGCACAAAGATAATTTACTGACAGCATTTTGTTATGAAATGATCAGGGTTTTTCCTGCATATCCAAGGGAATAGGGTTTAATTTTCCAGAAAACTTCGTTAACTTTCTTTATGTAGTATTAGCTTCTTCGGCATGTACAAAAGTTTTATTTGGTATCATATTTCAATATATACCAGTTTCCTCCGCATTGACAATAGCATCAGGAATTAAATTGTGCTCGACTACAATCTTTTGCAAGAACTTTTAAGTGAACTGTTTTTTTCCTCTGTTCTAGAAACTAAGGAAGAAGCTTCTTATCCCTCAGGGGATACGCGCCAATCTTTAGAAATCGTCGATTTTTGACCCATTTTTGGTAGCTTCTAAATATGTAAAAATTTTAGTTTTTATTTTCTTCAAAGTACAGATTGAAGGTTTTGTTATTCCTTATTTTATGGAAATTTCATTGAGGCTTTCACCTATTTCACGTTCATCTAATATTTTTACTTTTTCATTCAATGAAATTATTTTTCTATTACCCATATTTATAAATGCTCCTGAACACTTGCACTCTTAAAAACGCAATAGAAAAGATAAAAGCACATATTTGAAAAAAGGTAACGGTGCTTTCAAGTCTCTTTTTGGATAAGCGATCAACAGATTATTCCTGACAGACCGCCCATTTTGTAAAACAGACGTGTGTCAAATGGGAGGGATAGTTCTTAGTATCGTGCTCGTAATATGACCCATCTGGAAGCAGCCAGCAAAGAAAGACCTATTTCCATCAGCATGACGTAGATTCATTACATTAAAGCCTTCACATCGCAACAAGATGATTACCCTTGCAATTTACTTATAAATGAATTTATCATGGTAAAAAATTTCGAAAGAATTGTTCCATAATGACCTAAGTCCGTACACGCAGAGAAAAAACATGGTTGTGATAACCATGTTCTAAGAGCAACATATTATGGTTAAAATTATGGTTGTAGTCTAAACATATTATCGTTATTGTAACAATTTTAAAATATCATATTATGATTATATACCGTGGAAATATTTTATCATAATATTTTTTCTATTTATCATAATATTGTTATACATGATGGATCATATTACGATCCAATGTGATCAAAATTTCGTTTAAATATGTATCGAAATCAAAATAAATTTTACTGAATTAGTAAAATTACAGTTTCTAAAAAAAAGTAAAAAATATATATATATATATATATATATATATATATATATATATATATATATATATATATATATATATATATATATATATATATTCTTACAGTACTTAACACAATTCGCAAAATTCAATTTGCTTCACAAAAACATAACTACATTATTTTATACAAACTGAAATACTTATACGTTTAATGTTATAAACCAAATGAGAATTATTTCAATTCATTTTATTGTCGCTTAAGAAACACACACGAAAAAGTAATCTGTATGAGTAAATGTGTGTGGGAAAAGTTGTTTTGTTGTTGTATCAGCAGACATATAACAACATAACATATAATGGTTATTTATAACAACATAACATACAATGGTTATATAACATAACATATAATGGTTATAAATGGTTGTTAATAACATAATATGTTGTCATTGTTATCATTATTTAGTTGTTCTAAAAATAATTATTTTCCAGTGAATCATACTCAAATTTATAATTGCCTTGAACATGAAAATGTTTACAGTAACTACAATATTGATAAAATCTAATTAAAATAACAATTACATGTTTTTGAAAACAATATATTGTTACAGTAAACATGGCGTAGTCATAGTAAAAATGTCGAACCATGTTTTTTCTCTGCGTGTATATAGGATCACTTTCTGATATTCACTTTACATGACTTTTTGATTCGGCATTTAGATGTTTAATATTAAACATTTTCTTTATTTCAAGTATATGTATTAACTAAGAGATGTAGAAAATTTTAGACAACTTAAATTCAATATTCTATATGTCGTTCATACCAGAAAATTTCCATCCCCTGCCAGATACGACAAATAAGTTTTTAATTTTCTTTAAATAATAACAAACAATATTTTTATAATCACAAGACAATGTTTGCATAAAGATTTTCACCAAACAATTCCCTTAATTTTCTCTTTATTTACCAAAAAAATAATCAGAGTTGTCAAATGTGTCCGACTAGGCCGACAAGTTTATGAACTACACTCTTTTATATAAACTTTTTTGCTGGAATTTTGAAAATAAAGATTTTTTAGCATGGTAATCTCACTATAGTACATTTAAATTATTATATCCAGAGTCGATTTGTTGACTGCAATAAAATGCAACAGTTTTTAAACGCTTAAAGTATCCTATTTTCTCCTGTAGGGTGTACAAAAAACTCTATAAATTCCAGACAAATAACCAATAACGATTAATTTCGCAACAGCAGGTGGGATGAATGATCGAAGAAGAAATGAACGAAATAAATGAATTCTCATCACAGCGGGATACAGTCGTGAATAATCAAATACTGGCAAAATTGTATGAAAGGACAGGAGTGGCAGACGGCTAACATTAGAGACAATAAATAAAAAATTACAAATTTATTTAATATTGTTTATAAAAATTTCTTTAATACAGTCGAAAAAGGGAGGAATGAGTGTTAAAACTTTAATATAAAAGTCACAGTTTGACACTGATTTTTTAAGTCAACAAATATGTTTAAATAGGATTTTCTATTCTTTACGTTTGTTAATAAACTGTGGATTTATATCGCCATGTAAATATTTAATTTTATGTTCAAAATTGAAATGAATAATGAAAAAATATGTATGTGAGGAAACGTGGGAAATTAACAAATGTATTTGTCAGGTTTTAAGCTGCTTAATTCTGTTAAAAATTAACATTTTATGAGATGATTTTAATCATTTATAATTGACTGAAAGGTAATGAAGATATTGACATCCAATATTTTTTTTAATTTAACATATTGACAAAACCTCTATTATAACTACTTTGTAATAACTTTATATATATACTAGCTATACCCAGTGTGCTTCGCTACCCTCAACGTAATGAAATAAAATAAATATTATTGTAAATTTTCAGTCAGTCCAATATACATTTATGTATGTACATATATCTGCAATATCAAAAAGCTCAATATTATAGAAAATTCAAAAAGTACCAGTTAAAGAACGAAAAAGTAGCAGAAAATACCCCATTTTAGATTTTCATTCACATTACTCCCTGAATGCTTATTTTGAAAACTCAAAAAGTACCAGTTGAAGAACGAAAAAGTACCAAAGAGTTCTCTTTTATAGGATCTTATTTACTCCTTATGTCTCTAGGTTCAATATTATAGAAAATTCAAAAAGTACCTATTGAAGAACGAAAAAGTACCAAAAATTCCCCTTTTATAGGTTCGCATTTACTCCGGGCTATACATGCTTAATTTCATGTTTCTAGGTTTAATATTACAGAAAATTCAAAAAGTACCAGTTAAAGAACGAAGAAATACCAAAAAAGTACCCTTTCATGGGTTCTCATTTACTCCGGTCTCTACATGCTTAATTTCATGTTTGTATGTTCATATTATAGAAAACTCAAAAAGTACCAAAAAGTCCCCTTTTATGGGATCTCATTTGTTCCGGTCTATACATGCTTAATTTCATGTTTTAATATTATAGGAAATTCAATAAGTACCTTTTGAAGAACTAAAGAAAAAATGTACCAAAAACTCCCCTTTTATAGATTCTCATTAACTCCAGGGTTCACATGCTTAATACCATGTTTCCAGGATCATATTAAATGATCATATTATAAAAAACACAAAAAATACCAGTTAGAAAACGAAAAAGTACCAAAAAATAGTCCTCTGTACCGGAATTCCAAGTAACACCCCATTGGTAAATTTAGTGTTACTAAATCTATCAATTTCTCCAATTTTATTAAAATTGGGTCGATAAGTTTGAATAAAATCAAATTCCCCGTTTTCCCCCTTTTGGCACTTTTTTCTCCCTATTGAAGTAATAAATATTTTATTACAAAAATAGTAGGAAACAATGTTTTATGAAAAAAGTTCTAAAATTAGGTACAATTTTCACCCCTTAAACGTTCGAATGTCCAAAAAGTACTAAATTTGTATTTTTATACCCTACACCACTTTAGTGGGGAGGGTATATTGGATTTGTGCTGATGTTTGTAACATACAAAAATATTCGTCCTAGACCAACCTTAAAGTATACCAATCGGCTTAGAATCGTTTTCTGGGTCGATTAAGCTATGTCCGTCCGTCTGGCTGTCCATGTAAACCTTGTGCGCAAGGTACAGGTCGCAATTTTCAAGATAATTGGATGAAATTTGGCACGCACGTTTTATTTGACCCAAGGACGAAGCCTATTAATGGTTAAAATCGGTCCATTATTTCATCTAGCCCCCATACAACAGAACCCCCCGAAAAGGGCTTCTGAGCTCATAATTATGTTAAATATACAGATATATCGATAAAATACGGCACAACTAAATTTTATAGAAGTCTTGATGACCCTGCCAAATTTCATAAAGATCGGGCCACATTTGACCCTAGCTCCCATACAAAGTCCCCTTCAGAAAGTTACTTGAATGTCCCAAATTAACTTATAAACACAAATATCGCGATGAAATTCAGCACAATAAAATATTATGTCAATATAAATATATTCACAAAATTTTATCGGGCTTGGTCCATATTTGCCCCTAGCCCCCATATAAAGCCTCTTTCAGAAAATTAGTTTTTCATCCATAAATTGCTTAAATGTATCGGAACAAAGGAATATTGAAGATAAATGCTTTATTATGAAAAATAAATCACATTTAATATTCATAACTGGTGTAGGGTATCATATGGTCGGCCACGCCCGACTATAATTTTTTACTTGTTATTTTTTCGTTAGGTTATGAAGGAGTCAAAAATATTTTTTGTATGTTCATTGGTTTAAAAGATACATAGGGTGCAAAAAAAGTACCAAAATATAGATTTTACCCGTTTAATCCCTAAATGGGCCGAATATTAAAAAAGGATCAGACACGTGCCCGATTATTTTTTAAATGAACGACAATAAGCCTTAAATGGTTTTGGTATCTTTTCTAGTTTAGGAGATATGAGGTTACCGAATTTACCTGTTTTTACCCTTTTTTATCCCCTAAATATTCGAATTTCCAAAAATCCCGTCTTTGTGGATTTTAGAGGCGGGATACCAACCTCCTACCCAAATTTCAGCTCTTTAGCTTCAACCGTTTAGGCTGTGCGATGATGAATCAGTCAGTCAGTAACGTTAAAATTATATATATATATATAGGTTAGGTTGATAGGATCCACACGTCCAATTTTGCATAAATGTACTCGTAACCCTGAGTGTCCACTCAGAATATGAACCATTATACTAACTTCAGACTTGCTAATTTTTAGGAGATTTCACGTCTTGCTCTTAGCAGGGTCACACCATAGGACCTTTGTGGTTCTATCCACCGTTTCATTATTCCAAGAGGCCTTATGGGATTCTCTCACCCGCTCGCCAGGTTAACTACATCGAGCTCTCTTCCCTTTAAAGCTATTACATTCGCCCTTTCGTTGTCGACTACTGCCGAGTGGCCTGGTACCCATAAGATGTAAACCTTACCTCTGGGAGAGTATTTAGTTAAAGCTTTCCAATACGCCTTAGATTTAATTATATCACCTGATATTGCCCTAATTGCCTTCTGGCTGTCGGTAAATATATTAAGTCCTGTGGGCGCCATATTTATTCTAATCCAATTTACATTCCGTTATTGCTCGGACTTCTGCCCGGAAGCTTGTGTTATGATTAGGTAAACGGTGGTATATTTCTGTTTCTGGGTCTTCAATACAGAACACAGGCCCACTTTGTAACCCAATTAATATCCATCCGTGTAGCAGCGGATTCCTACTGGTATTTGCTCTAATGCTCCGCTTGATTAAGACATTCTATCTGGGATTAGCATTTTAAAGTTTCCGACATACTCTGTGTCTGGTATGCGATCAGGCACGTCCGATTATTGTGTATACTACATACCTTCCAATGTGTCCATTCTGTTAAAATTTAAATTAAATTTTTGAGCCGATTTTAATTAATTAAAAGATAATAAAATTATTGGCAACCAACATTTTTTGATTATTTATTTTAACATATAAAAATATATTATAACTACTTTGTAATAACTTTGTATGTATGTAGGTATATTATTAATCAATTCTTATTTTAAAATTAAATAAAGTCATGAACCTGGATTAAACACATGTTCATATTTCTTGAAAAAATTACCATTGAAAACACCTCCCAAGACAAATTTATAAACTAAACTCCATAAAACAACAAAAAAATTGTCCATTCAATTAATATAAAAAGTGGGCGTTTTTCATTATGGAAATTAGTCTCCATTTCTTATACATATATTTTTTCGATTTTTAAATATGACTTTTAAAAGGTCATAAAAAGTAATAAAATTGTAAAACAACACAGCTGTTTATATAAAATATAATATCGTGTACATAAAAAAACAGCAAAAACAATCAAAAATTCAAATGACAACATAATAAAAATAAATATTCTTCAAAATCTACACTCATACTCATACCTTCAATCGGTCTCAACTCATTTGAATTCAAAAGGAAAGCAAGAGAACAAAAAGTTTAGAACACCCCCTTTTTTGCTTTTTGGAAAAAGGACGTTTTTTTCATAAAAAGAACAAGTGCATTAATATGCAAAATTTATTTTAAACAATAAAAATTATTGTGGAAGTTGACATTTAAATTTTTTGTTGTTGCTGTTATTATAACCCTCACAACAACAATAACAAACAGACACAAGTGTATAATTTTCCAATTGTTTATACTGAAATCGTAGAATGAGAGGACTCTGTGTATTTATGAACACACAAATGGTACTTTAAAGACCCTTCTTTGTATAGTAGAGTGGGCTTCATAAAACAAAAATAACATCCTTTTTTCGATTCAGCCATCCATCCATCCTGCTGTATTCCACCTCAAATTGTATGGAGTAAAGATTATGATTATAATGTAGATGTTGGTAGTGATGGTGTGGGTACGGTAAAAAGGCATTTTAAAATTTCATTCATTATTTTAATAATAGATTTCCTGCGTATTTTGTAAAATATGTATAATTTTTATTTGGAAATTTTCAAAAAAAGGGGATGTTAATGATATAGTGTAGACCCCACTTAGGGTTAACTTTTAAATTATATGGTTATTGCATGAACAGTAAGGGAAAAATAAATAGAGGCAGTTTGTAGTAGACATTTTTGATTGATATATTTATTGAGAATTTTCTCTCCCTCTAGAGAAAAGCATCTTCAGAAAGAACTTATAAAATGTGTCCCTGATTAGAAAATTTCCTAAAATTTAGCTTAAATTCAAAATTTATGGAAAATTCTCCAGAATTTGGCGCAATAATAAAAACACCCAAAATGACACGCTGCGCAAAGAGATGAGGTCTTCGTGTGCCAGCTCTACACGAGCTACGTCTTCGTACTATGATTCTTGGTGCTCCTAGAGGCAACAAAACCTTTTGGTCGTTCGTAAAATGTCTAAAGTTCTTCAATTCCGACTACCAAACATTCACCGATCCGGTTGATACATAGCTGAGTTATTCGCAAGTAATTCTTGTTTGCCGGAACGCGATCAGAATATATTGGGCATAGTGGCCCAATATATTCTATATCCGCTTTATAGCGGATAAGGTTCATGCTGCTTCTAGAGGCAACAAAACCTTTTGGTCGTTCGTAAAAAGTGTAAAGTTCTTCAATTCCGACCTTCAAACATTCACCGACCCTGTTGATAGCTGAGTTACATATTCGCAAGTAATTCTTACTTGCCGGAAAGCGATCAACCACTAACAAGTAACTATGCCTAATATGATCTATATAGCGGATCTCAGCATAAATAAGTCTCCTGGACCTGACGGCATACCTGCACTGATCTTGTAGCAGTGCTCTTCGATACTAACTCGTCCATTAGCCAATCTTTTCGCCATCCTATACCATCCCAGTAAATTTCCTACATGCCGGAAGATTGCTAATGTCACGCCAATTCCAAAAAAGGGTGAAGCTAATAACCCTGAAAATTATCGCCCAATTGCAATTTGTTCTGCACTTTCCAAAGTTATGGAAAGTATGGTTAATTTTCACCTTGTCAAATATCTAGAGATCTCTACGCTTACGTAGAGGTCACTCTACTTCTTTCGGAGAAATGGTGTCATTCCATTCACCATTTTGGCGAAAGTAAAGTGGTGTCTCTAGATATTTCCAAGGCTTTTGATAGAGTGTGGCGAGCTTTCTCAGAGATCGCACTATACGAGTTGTTATAGATGGGATCTCATCAAACAAGTTCGAGATAAATTCAGGGTTACCGCAAGGCTCCGTTCTTCCCCTAACCTATTTTTATACCCACCATCAAAAAAGATGGGGGGTATATTGATTTTGTCATTCCGTTTGTAACACATCGAAATATTGCTCATAGACCCATAAAAGTATATATATTCCGGATCCTTATTAAATTCTAAGACGATCTAGCCATGTCCGTCCGTCTGTCCGTCCGTCCGTCTGTCCGTCCGTCCGTCTGTCTGTTGAAATCACGATAGGGACCACACGAGAGGAGCTAGACAGTTGAAATTTTGCATAAATATTATCTATTGTTAAGGTTTGTTTGGTATTGAAAATGGGCAATATCGGTCCACTTTTTCGGATAGCCCCCATACAAGTGGACCTCCAAAAAACAGCTTCAACGGGCATACCTGCTTCAGAAGTACAAGTATAGCGATGAAATTCGACATAAATAAGTTCCATATGAGCCAAAATCTTTTTACCAAATTTTTTCAGGATCGGCCCATAAATGACCCTACCCCCCATATAAGGTCCCCTTCTGAAAATGACTTTAACACTCATTACTGGCCCCAAAATGCAAGTATAGCGATGAAATTCGACATAAATAAGTTTCATGTGAGACAAAATCTTTTTACCAAATTTTTTGAGGATCGGTCCATAAATGACCCTACCCCCCATATAAGGTCCCCTTCTGAAAATGACTTTAACGCTCATTACTGGCTAAAAAATACGAATATATATATATAAAATTTTACACAATTAAATTCCTCGCGAGCCAAAATCGTTTTAATAACTTTTATTATGGATAGGTCCATAATTGGCCCTTCTCCCCCTATTGGGTCCACTTCAGGAAATAGCTTTAACGCTCATTACTGTCTTAAAAATAAGAGTAAAGCGATGAAATGCTACACACGTAAGTTTCTTACGAGCCAAAATCTCGGTACCAATTTTTTTTTTTTTTGGATCGGCCCATAAATGACCCTTCCCCCATATAAGGCCCCCCTCTGCAAATAACTATACTGCTCATTACTTTAATGCGTGCCAAAATCTCTCCACTAAATTTAGGGAGGATCGGTCCATAATTTACTCTACCGCCCATACAAGGTCCCCTTTAGAAAATTTCTTAAACGATCATTACTGGCTTAAAAATATGAGTTATGAAATACGGTTATGAAATTCGCTCCGAATTTCATGCGGAATTCACCCTACCCCCCATATAAGCCCCTTTATAAAATTACATGAACGCTAATTGCTGGCATAAAAATGCGAGAACAGCGAATGTAAACAAGTTTTATATGAACCAAAATCAGTCTACAAAAAGTTATGAGGATAGGTCAACAATTGACCATACACCACATATGAGATCCTCTTTAGAAAATTTGATGAAGAAAACTCTGATAATTACAAGTACAGTACAAAATATTAAAAATTAATATTTTGTTAGTTCAAAAGAGCTCGGTCCATAATTGTCTTAAGCTATATTCCAAACATCACCCTGATGTTTATATTATAGTATTCCTTTTACGGCATACGGTTTGATGGTGGGTATATGAGATTCGACACAGCCGAATATAACACTCTTACTTGTTTATTTTCATAAATGTCAAACTTCCAACTCTTTCTACTCTTTTGCCGATGACAGCTTACCTGCCATTCTTATACATTCAATTATAGGCCAAGCCCTCTAGAGATTGGGGCAATGAGGCGCAATATGAATAAATCGCTCAATCACGACTTGACAAAGTAGATTTTAACGCTAGAAAGTCTTAATGTTGCTTTTTAACACATAAACGCATTGCAGATAATATTGGTCCATCTATATTTATGGGTGGTGTAAATATTAAGGAATCGGAAACTCTTAATGTTCTAGTCATGAAAATACAGTGCGATGTCCGATGGACTAAACACATTTTTCAAGTGTCTCGGTTTTTTGAAACGGTATCAGACATACTTACTTCACTCCATCTGATCTTCTTACTACTTACACCACTAATATCCCACCGAAAATGGAATACAACTCTCATGTATGGGCCGGAGCATCGAAGTCTATTTTGGAGTTAATCGGCCGCGTACAAGAAAGGGCGAAGGTACTTATCGGTGACAGTAGGATATCCAACTCTATTGATTCAATTTCGATAAATTTCTCTTTTTATAAAGAAAATTTCCTATAACATCAAGTTACCCATTTTCACATTTCCACCACTGTAATTTATCGCATAAATATTTAAAGAATTTTTAGATTATAATTTGATTTACGTTAAAGTGTTAACATCTTTGGCAAATAATGCGGCTTATGAAAAGTGTAAAATTTTATAAGATAAAATTTTGGAAACCTGTCATATAGCTACGAGCGTAAAACAACAACTCTATATAAGGGTGATTTTATGGGTTTTTGCATGATAAACAACCCTGTTGCTTAGTAAGAATCCTGTTCATATCCTGTGGCTATGTGTGTTTTATACGCTTTTCAACGTTTGCAATGTTCACATTCAATATCAATGTTATGATTATGATATTATTTTAAAATTATCCGCTTTAACAATAAACTGACATATGGATGAAATTTTCAGTTTTTTTTCTGTTCTAAAATCATTTTGGTGTTAATAATGATGACATATGATTTTCTTTGTCAAATTGTTGTTGTCATAAAATGTTAAACATTGTTCGCATATTAAACAATAAAAAAAATGTTAAGTGAATTTGGAGATACTTTATCATTTTCCTGTTGTAACCCTCTTTCTGTGTTTCTGTTTCTTATTCAGAATTTATACTTGTTCTATTATTGTACACTTGTTAAGATTTGAAGTTAGTTTTCATTCTTGCTTCTAAATATTTTTTGTTACCAGTTGCGTTAAATTTGTTGTCACCTCATTAGTTAAGGTGTCCTTTTTTATTTGATTTGCTGGTATCAAATGATACATCTGTTTTGTTGTGTTGTGTTGTTCGTGTTAATAAATTTCATCTTTTTTATAATTTTTTATTACTTGTATCATTTTCAGCTTCAATCGTTTTCGCTACCGTCTAATAAAAAGGGTTTGTTTGTCATATTTTGTTTTGTTTTAGGGAAATAAGTTTGTATTGTTGACTTCTGAGAGGGGGTTAAATAAACTCTTTGAAATTATTAATGTTCTAATGTTTGTTTTATTGTTGTATTTTTGTCTGTAACAGTGAATGGGCGTTACTAGATGTGAACATGTAATTTGATTTATTATAATTACAAGAAATTGATTAATTGAATCTTTATGTTTTTTTGTTTAGTTTTTGCAAAAACGCTAAAAATAAGTAGTGACACATTTAGGGTGTAAGTAACAGTAGTGCATAGATATTGAAGGTATTAGTTAATTATGTCAAACTCCTGTAGACTTTATTTTATTAAAACCATCCACAACTTTAAGACTAATAATGTCGAGTAGCAGAAATCGGAATAAATTTTAGATTGAATTCTGATTATATGTAAGTCATTGTAAGAGTACTTCAAAGTAATGTGGGTGGTAAGTGGTAGTCCTTGAAAAGTAAGTGGTTATATAAGTATAAGACATTACCGAGTTTTGAATATATAGTTCATATACATATTACGGAAATATAGTATATTTTCGATTTCATCACAAACACGTGGCAATAAAACGGAAAACTCACTGATAATATGTAAGACATTATAAGAATACTTTAAAGCAATGCAGGTCGTAAGTAGTGGTTATGTATGTAAGTACAAGTCATTACCGAGTTTTTGTTAGTTAATTACTAGGCTCGCTTGCAAATAACTACTTATATGAGTACTTACAAATAAGGAGTCTAAAAGTTGTTTGGTTTTAAACATAAAAAATTGCCTACACAGAATACGAACCCGGGCTTCGTGTTCGTTAGACCGCTATCGTTATTTTGTTGTGCGCCCAATAATGGTTTTCACATAGAAAACTATTTTCTTTCTGTGTATGAAAAATAGTTGCTAGCGCACGATTCAATAAAATGTACAATAAAACGTAAAACTCAAAATAAGGTAATTGCGTGTCTGATTATATATAATTCATTATAAAGGTACTTAACAGTAATGCTGACAGTAGGTACTAGTAATTTAAAAGCAAGTGTTTATGTAAGTACAAGTAATTCCTGGTCTAAGATCCATTAAAGTATTTTTATTCTAGGTGCTCATTAGCTTCCAATACGATCTAGCCAGGTCCATCCGTACTGCTGCTTGACTTCTTCAACTGGATATTTGACAGGAATTAGATATTTATCAATGTTGGAAAGTAGCATTTCTAACACATGTGTGTTGGTAGCACAGTCCAAAATAGCTTTATGTAAACTTTGAGTAAAAGGAATTTAGGTACATATGTACATATCCAGCATAAAAAATATAGTCTGGCGAGACCGACCATATAATACCCTACACCTGTTACAAAAATAAAATGTGATTTAGTTTTCATAATAAAGCATTTAAATTGAATTGTACCTTGCCTCAGATATACTTAAGCCATTTATTGTTGAATAAAATTGTGTACATTTAAGACAAATTTTGAAGGGGGCTTTGTATAGGTGCTATGGTCAAATGAAACCCTATAATTATAAAATTCATGAGGGTCATCAAGGCTAGTATAGAACTTGGTTTTGCAGCTTTTTGTCGAGATACGAGTATATTAAATATAATTATGAACTTAAAAGCCCTATTCGGGGCTTCAGTTGTATGGGGGCTAGGGGAAATAACGGACCGATGTTATCCATTTTCAATAGGCCTCGTCTTCGGTACCATAGAAGATTGTGTGCAAAATTTCATTGAATTATCTTCAAAATTGCGAACTCTAGTTTGATTACAAGGTTTACATGGACGGACGGACATAGCTAAATCAACTCAGAAAATGATTCTAAGCCGATTGGACCAATATTATTGTGCGTTACAAACATCAGCACAAACCCAATATACCCTCCCCACTAAAGTGGTCTAGGGTATAATTAGTAATGACTTGCAATAGTAACCACTTGCCTATTAACATACTTTACAATGACTACTACATATCGTTTTGATTACATAGAAGTACTTTAATAACGTCTTACTAATATTGTGTTATATAAATAAATACTTTATAATTCATTAGTCAGCTCCTGTGTGAAGATTTAGAAGCTGCATACGTTTTCACATGATTTACATTGAGTGATTTTTGTAGTGACAATGACAATCACCACGTTAAAATAATGACTTAAAATGGTATTTTGTAAGTAAATATTAGCATTTTAACCCCTTACCTGGTAATGAAAGTTTTTGCTGGTTACAAATGTATATAAAATTTCCAACCAATAAAGTTCCTTTAAATTAATTTATTAAATCAAACCTTTTGAAATCATAAAATTTACAATAATCAACATTTTTATATGAAATTTCAATGCTGAATTGAATATTTTATGGAAGTCATCTGTGTCAAATGAAAACCAAAACGAACAAAATAAAAATGAACTTTTAACAAAAAATAAAATAAACCCAACTCTGTTTTAAATAAATCCAGATTTTATTGTGGTTTTAACTTTTACAATCATAATTGTATCATTGTGTAAATTTTTGCGACCCTTTTATTATTGACTGTACTAAATAATAAGGGTTGACTTGTCACAATGACTACCGCCAGACTGACCATTGGGGGGGATTTTATGCTTTTAAATAGACACACTGGACAAATGCTTGAGTAAGTAAGCGAGTGAGTGAATGGGCGAGAGAGTGTATGGAGGCAGTAAATACATACATATATCCTTTTTAACAAGCTTAGCAATATATGGAAGTATGTATCTATAGATGTGTACGTTAAAGTGTGTGGGTAAATGTGGTTCATAAATTTTTGGGGACAAATATGGATGCTGTTTCAGCAAAATAACCAAAAAGCTGTATCAAATGAAAGAGTACAGACAACAACAGCAACTGTTTGAAAATAGGATATGAAATTTGATGTTATACACACTTATACATAAGCATTCATATGTATCTATGTGTGACAACAATATGAGTACAATATTTTTTGGATACACATTCATAAACGCCATGACAGCAAAAAAAAGGAAGAAGAATGACAAAAAATTATAAAACAGAGAATATTTTCATGAGCAAATATGGCGTCACAATAGAACACATGACAAATGGACACAATCTATTTATTGGCAATAGTAAGGGAAACGGCTGGTAGTGTGGTGGTCACTAAAAGGATATATGAAGGTTTTAATAAAAAAAAGGTGGAGAAACAATTCCCCCGCTACTAAAACCAAAAAAAGGGACATTTTACATAAATGTACTTACTGACTGAGCAAAAGATGATGATGAAAAAATTATAAGGAATGAAGGAATAGGAATGAATGTAAAGTACAAAATGACAATAAGACTAATGCTTATTACGAAATGAGAATGTAAAAATTTTGTTTTTTTAAGGATGACCATTATTAAAAATGTCACATAAACTTTATTTTTAATTTGATTGTTTTTTATTTCGTATACTATGTTCTCCAGTTGGGGCTGACATTGTACCCTGTTGTTCATTTCTCGAAATATACAGACACAAAAGGACAAGCTAAAATACTTGTTCCCAAAAATTCAACGAGTAAGGGAAAGAGCAGCAAAAAAATAATAATTAGGCACAATGACAATTAACATTTTTTGTTGCATTACAGCTAGAAATAGAGCAAAAAAAACTCATTGCTATTAAAATAATTCTTTTTCTTATATAAAAAAATAATAATAAACAAAATAGAAATAATTTCTACTCAAATATAAAGAAGCCAAGCAGCAAAAAAAGGAAAGAAAAGGACAATATACCGAACTCACACCAATTACCCTGGTACGAGTATGTTTTGCTGTGTAAGTAGGCGTGGGGAAAAATGAAAATGTGGAAAAAAAGTAAAACTTATGCAAATGAAAATTAATTTAATCCACAGGATATTTTCATTTTAATTTAATTGCACGGACACTGACTACGTGAGCGACAGCTTACAAATGGCTACTTTTTTAAAGAAAAAAAAATATTTCACAAAAAAATACTAATAACAATAATAATATGTAGTACCTAAACAATGTTTTAACCCACTAAATTCTAACTTTTCGGTATTAGAAATATTTGGCATAAAATTTAAGGTAATTAACAAAAATCTGTTCCATTATGCATTAAGTAGATTTTTTGATTACTTATTATATAGTAGTTAGTTTAAAAGGAGGATGTATATACATCAAATCCGAAGAAATACACCTAGGCCTCATTAAATCACTATTACATTCCACGACGATCTAGTCATATCCGACCGTCTGGCCGTTGAAAGCGGGAACTGCAAAAGGGCTCCCCTGTAGTGGGCAAAGCATAGCAATGCGTTTACTTCCATATGGAGACCCTATGATCCATTGTGATTTAAGGATCATGTTTAGGAATCGACTTTAAATAGATAGATAAAAAGAAAATAAAGTAGAACAGCAAGGAAAAGCATTCTCAGCCTGCAAAAGGCGGGTGGAATTGTTGTTGCAGATTTGGATTTATCTTAGAAGATTCAGTAAATAGCCAACTTATTCCTTTGATAAAACCAATTACGCTTCTCAATTTCAAGGTTATCTAGGAAACTAGTTCAAGTTCATCTAGGTATTTCGGAGCCATTTAAATCTGAGACAATGTGCTCTACTGTCTCCAGCTTATCTAAATTCCTGAGTGCTAACAATGACCTGTTATCATTCCTATTAAAATTCTGAGACTACGCCTATCCAATTCCCATTTTGGATCCATCAGTAAATACGGCACTCCCTTCGATCAGTTATCCGACCCAATCTACTAATACTTAATTGGGATCTCCACTATGGGTGAGGCACCAAGAGTGCTACCAATGACACGCACCTGTTTTAATTAGACATGAACACTTTTGAGCCAAACTGGTAGAAATATTATCCTGATCAATAAGGCGTACCTCATAGAATACTATGGTCTTTCCGCTCTGTTTTTACTAACGAGAAATCGGAGAGTCTGCTTAAATTTCTAGCCACCACATCCCCCACATAGTTCTCAATAGATTCTGGGTTTAGGTTTATATTCAAGGCCGTCCGTAGGGTGCTAGCAATAACACGCACCTGTTGTAACCAGACATGAACACTTTTGAGTCAAACCCGTAGAAATTTTATCCTGATCAATAAGACGTGCCTCATAACATACTGTGGTCTTTCCGCGCTGGAATCGGAGAGTCTGGGTAAATTCCTGGACACCACACTCCCCACATAGTTCTCAATAGATTCTGGGTTTAGAATTATATTCAAGGCCGCTTGTAGGGTGCTACCTATGACACGCGCTTGTTTTAACTAGACATGAACACTTTTGAGCATTTTAAATATCGAGGGACTATATTCAATAGTCCCTATCTAAAATAATACAAGTTTTTAGGAGAGCAAAAAAACTGTTTATTTCGCTAGTTAGTGAAGATTTTAAATTTTCTCTTCTACAATATATTTCTACGACCATATACTAAACTCTTATATAAAAAGAATTTTAAATTTTGCATTATTTGCAAAATTATTCACAAATTTATATCAGATAGAGCTTATTTTTCTACGAAAATATTCATTCAACCAACAGATAGAGAGTTTTTCATGGAAATATAAAATTTTTATTTGAATTAAAATCAATAAATATTATATTTTATACAATTTAATGGAGGAAAATAAACCAAATTGTTGAAAAAGCAACAGATTATAATGTTTTGGTCCAAAATCAAAGTTATATGGTTAAACACGAGAATAAAATTGATTTAATTAGTATCATAATGAGCGATATCTCAAAAACTATTAGACCGATTTTAAATATTTTGACGGATTTGTGTTCAGCATGTCCAAATTATTAAGAAGACTTGTTTTGCAACAGAAAATCATCCAAAGGGATAGAGTTTGAAGCAATTTTTGGATAAGATAGAGAGTTTTGCATTCAGAATTTTTCTTTTTTTAAGATAGAGAAACTTAAAAAAAAGCTATAAAATTGCCAAAAAATATTTTTTTTTCTTTGAAATTTATATCACTGATGCGGGATAGTTTGCTGAATATTTTGCCATCAAAATCTCATTTTCATGAAAATGACAGATAGCGACTATTGAATATAGTCCCTCGATATATTCCTACAACTACGATTGCTCATAGACCTCCATCATATTGTAAAACCATAAGTAATAATGGACTTTACGACGATGGTGTAGATCCAATGTACCATTCAAGGTCGTAAACCCCAATTCTAGCTGCATGTGTAGTAGGCCATGAAGCACTTCTTTAATCTTTCCTAATTTTGGCATATTGAAACTCCCTACTATATTTTATGGTAAAAACAAGTAAGAAAGTATATAGACTCAGGAAATTCTAAGCCGATTGGTATACTTTAAGGTGGGTCTAGGACGAATATTTTTGTATGTTACAAACATCAGCACAAATCCAATATATCCTCCCCACTAAAGTGGTGTAGGGTATAAATACCGATTACTTGTTAATGGATGTACACTAGGGTGTCCCGTGGACCACTTTTTAAGAGGAATTAGAGGTATTCCTCCTCCATTGAAACGATGCGATTTTAATGTACTAAATACGGGAAAAATTTTGAGCTTGCCGCGGGAAGTGAGGACCATTCCAAAAAATATTCCTTATTTTTCCTGTGTTCAGTACATTAAAACGTAAACCCAAACCGTTAGGGTTCGAGAGATCACCTAATGCTGCTTGCATGATGTCGATGATGAAACGAGAAATTTCCTCTAAATCAGGATTACCATGTCATCTGCACTGGCAATAATCTTCCTACATTTAGATCCAAGGCTTTTAAGAATGGCGTTTACCGCCAGTAACCATAAAAAAGGGAGGAAGAACCAATCCTTGCGGTGTACCCCTGATAACTTGTTTTCTGATCTTTGAGTTAATAATTCTACTCTCAAGCATTGAAACTATACAATTCATTAGGAAATCGTTAAGCTGGGCAGATATTCCCTATTGAGATAGCTCTTGTACATATTCTCCAAGAAAAATCGGGGAGTTTGCAAGGCGTAGTTAAAATACGTCTCTCAGTGGGTTAAAAACACTCTTATTAGAATTTATTTTTTGTTTTTCGCAATTTAGAAATTCCATACAAAATAACATTGCTGCCTGTACTTTTTTCAACATGTCAATTTTAATCTTATTTCAGCAATTATTTCAAAAAGCTTCACACTATTTCCAGCAATTTTTAGAAATTATGAAGGTCTAATTTGTAACTTTCAGTTGTATGTGAGAGAATATTCCACCATTAGAACCATAATAAAAATGTTGCATGCTTAGGCATGTTTAATTAATTTAATACACTTGTTTCGAAATAAAAAATAAGAAAAGAAAACGAGTGGAAAAGCTTAAAAAAAGGAATGATGCTTATGAAAATGAAATGAAATTAAAATGCAATTTTCAATTAAAAATCCTCTTTAGTTTTTCCTTTTTTCTACGTTTTTTTAACATTGTTACAGAGGACGAAATTATTTTATGGTTTGTTGTTTATGCTTCAACTCATAGTCCAGGGGCTTTGAAAAAAATGTGACGTACAATATATTTGTAATTAAGAAGTACATAATTACTAAAATTAAAATAAAAAAGTAATTTTATTTTTAATTAATTTATAAGCTTTAGCTATGGGTTTAATTTGTAAATATATATGTAGATGAATATATTTAAATATAAATATAAGTATTGAAAATGTGGCAAGTTTAAATACGAGTAATTGCGTCATTAAATAAATTATGAGAGGATTTCTCCATACTACCATTATAACGAGAAAAGAACATTACGCGTTTTTGCTAAAGCCTAGAATACCATGAAATAATGATTTCACAATCACCTTAATTCTATTAAAGTTTTGAACTGAATACAGTGGGGTATCCCTAAATAAAACTCAGTAAGGTTATGTCTTCCCTCAAATTTATAACGTTTATGATGATATATGGATATAAATCTTTTTTGAGTCGATTAAAAAATAGTCCATCGGAAGAATAATATTTGTTGGATATCGTGGTAAACTGCGCGCGAACAATCAAGTAGAGTCAAAGGGACTCCGCTTTGATTTGCTTTTTTTTACCCAAGAACGAATATATTAAATTCTGTTACGAAATTTCGTTATCCGATTGGGTTAGGTTAGGTTTTAGTCCCTATGGAACAAAATAGACACGCCAAAGATAGTTTTCTTTTTTATGGGACGGACTATTAAACAAATTTTGCTAGAAAATCATCATAAAAGCTATAAAAATTTCAAATAGGGTTAAAGATTGGATGGGTCGATCCTCACTAAATTTGACAAGGTGGAGTAGGGTCATTGCGGGTTGCGAGTTCTCAGTTTATATACAACTTGTTTATGTTGAATTTAATTCCCATACTGGTATTTGTATGGCAATTATGGGCCTTAAAGTAATTTTCTGAAGGGGGACTTTATATGGGTGTAGGGTCAATTATGAGCGATCTCCATAAAATTTGCTATATAACTTGTGTATGTCAAATTGCATCGCTCTACAAACATTTTTAAGGCAGTTATGAGCTTTTGTAGTTATTTTCGTAAAGGGACCATACATGGGACCTAGGTAAAATCGTGGACCGATATTTCACATTTTCAGTAACAAACAAACTGCATCAACTAAAAATTTTAGCTAGAGTGCTCAAATTTTATATGGTTCCCATCAAATTTTGCACAGGTAACATTAAAATCAATATGAACAATTTGGAGGAAAATGGCAGGATAATCAATAGGGAGCGTGGTACCCACCCCCCATATGTATTACAGATAAAAATTCGTATATTTAGGAAAGTATTGCATCTAGAATCCTCAAATTTTGTACGAACAAGTTTGACGTCCGTGTAAACATTTGGGTAATAAATGGACGGTTTTGCAATAGGAGGCGTATCACCTCCCACATGAATTAAATACAAAAAAAAGTATATCTGTGAAATTTTTAGAACTAGAATACTCAAACTTAGCATGAGTAACATTGAAATACATATGAACATTTGGGAATAAAATAAACTGACTGGCTATAGTAGTCGAGAACTTCCTATATAATGAAAATATTAAATTTGTATATCTGGGAATATCAAACTGTTAGAGTACTCAATTTTGTCGGAGCCGCTCTAGTATCAATTTAAATACTAACGATACAAATGCACGGACTAGCAATTGGGGGCGTGGCTCCCTTATATGAATTAAATACAAAAATGCTTATACCTGGAAAACTATTAGAGCTAGAATCCTCAAAATTATCATGAATAATTTTGTATGATCCATGGTTTAAAAATATACGTATGAGGTACCAATGTATGTATATCAAAATACAGTTTTTTACACGTTTAGTCCTTAAAAGTACTGAAATACGAAAATTACCAGGCATCAGTCGGTTTTTATACCCTTCACCACTATAGTTGGAAGGGTATTATCCGTTTGTGCTGATGTTTGTAACGCATTAAAATATTAGTACTATACCCACCTTAAAGTATACCCATCGACTCAGAATCCATGTAAGCGTTGTTATCAAAGTACACGTTTGTTTTGATCCAAGAACCTATTGAAAATGGTTAAAATTGGTCCATTATTTCACCTAGCCCACATACAATTGAACCCCCCGAAAAGGGCTTTTGACCTCATAATTATGTATAATATACATACAACTAAGTTTTATACAAGCATTGATGACCTTGCCGAATTGCGAAATGATCGGACTTTATTTGACCATAGCCCCCATACAAGCCCCCTTCGGACAGTGACATGAATATCCGCAATTAATTTATTAACACTGTAGCACAGACACATATTATATAAATACAAATCTATCGAGCCCATTTTATCGGAATCGGTCCACTTTTGCTTCTATCCCCAATATAAAGCCTCTTTTAGAAAATTAGTTTCACGAAAAATTAATTGCTTAAACAAATCGGAATCAAGGTAATACTCAAGATAAATGCTTTATTATGCAAAATAAATCACATTTAATATTCATAATTGGTGTAGGGTATCATGTGGTCGGCAACGCCCGACAATACTTTCTTACTTGTTTTTTTATATAATAATATTAAATTTTTAACCTTCTGGCTTTGTGTTTTTTTTTTTTTGTAATCAACTTTTTAGACACATTTCTAAAATGTTATTAAATATTTGTTAAAATGTAATAAACAAATTTAAATCAAGCAATAACTACATTAGTACAGTAAATAACAAAAGTTTCAAGGACACCGTTATTTTAGAATTTCATTCAATATGCCGAATTTTTAAGATTATAAAATTAAAGCAATTAAAAATCTAATTTTTAATAAAATTTCACTTTAAAAAGTTTATTTATTTCTATGCTTTAAAGCGGAACAAAATATTTAACTTTTACTGTAAATATTTAAACATATTAAAAACAACGCTAACACTTGCAACATGAATAAAACCTCTTTATTTTTGGTAACAAAATATATATGTAAAAAAAATCAAATTTATAACAAATTCCAAAATTTTAATATTAAAATTCTACTCGTAAAATTATTACATTTCATTTTAATTCCTACGCATACCAACACATACATATATACACGTACATACATATTCTTGCAAAGGCATTATGTTGAAATACATCCTATATATACAGTTACACTTATGTGTGTTTGGGTGTTTGTATATTTGTGTTTATAACACAGTCATATCATAATTAATCCCCAACCATGTTTTAAGTAAAATAAACAAAATGTGGCTTTTATATGTTACAACTACATTCATATCTAACAAAAATTTTAATACATACACTCATCCATAAACATATACATATACAAATATCACACACTATTCTATTATCATGAACATTTGGAAATGTAAGCTTTGTTGAGGAAAAGGAAAGAGGAAATAGAGCAACACAGAAACTAGGCTGATTGTGTGAGTTAAGCCTGTCATATAAATTTCATAATATGGCGTAATGAAATTGCATTTATACACTTGTATTAGACAGTGTGTAAGTGTATGAATAATAAACTGCTCCCAAAATTGGTTGAAGAAATTCTTCTTGTTATAAATTTCATAATTTTCATGTATTCGTTTTCTTAAGTTCAACTTTATAATGCCTCGAATATTATAATTGGAAAGAAGCTGCATATGTCCCCTTACTATCACATCTTCCCTTTTTATATTCCATCACATTGCACTAGTTCCATAACGAATTATTCTGTATCAGTCTAATACAGTCACGAGCAAAACTGAAATTCTAATGCACGCGTGCATAGGCCAAGAAATTCTGCTGACGCTTTGTTGACACACCTACACTATAAGCTTGTGTGTATTAGTGTGTCTGTGTTTTACTAAAATGACCACTTGTTTGTTGCTTTGTTACGATCTCAGAGATCAAAATCAAATCAGTTGCTGTTCAGCTTTTGTAGAAGCAAGATCACGTTGCGGATTTTTTTATGCTTCTGATTTTTTCTCTTTTATTACACCTAGCAAAATGTTTGATATAAATTGGGAAAATGATTTCTTTTTTATAGAAAACATGGACGGTGAGGCACAATGCGTCGTATGTTATAAAATTATATGTAGAAAAGCTTTATTTTTTTTGAAAAGGCATTATGAAACTTGCCATGGACCCTTAAATGACCTTAGGGGACATGACAGAAAAGTAAAGTTGTTGCAATTAAAAGCAGAGTTTTTCTTAAAATTTATAATTAATGAAACAACAGCAAATAATTGCAACAATCTTCCTTTAAATAGCCAAAAAAAATCATTGCCTCATAAAAAGGCATCTTATGTAGTTGCTTTATCGTTAGCAAAACAATGTCGCCCATTTGAGGATGGCATTTTTTTCTTAAATTTAACTACAGATATTTTGAGTTGTTTTGGAGAAAAATGCCATGAAACTATGAAACTCTGCCAGGATATACCATTATCTCGTCGTACTATAACAAGAAGAACGGAAGATATAAGCAAATTTATTAAAATGTCAGCAAAAGAAAGATTAATTAATTGCAAATATTTTTCGATTTCTCTAGATGAGAGTACGGATATCAATAATATTTGCCAGTTAATTATTTGTATTAAAACAGTTAATGCAAATTTAGAGTGCTTCGAAGAAATGTTTGAAGTGGTTTCACTTCATGGTCATGTAACAGGACAAGTTCTGTATGATGCATTAGATGTTAATGTTTTTGCATTTGCTGACAAAAATAAATTAGCCTCAATATGTTCGGATGGAGCAAAGGTAATGAGAGGCAAAAATAAAGGACTTTTGGGCATTTTAAACAAAAATGGAATAAATTGCCCAGCATTCCATTGTGTCATACAGCAACAAGCTCTTTTCTCCAAAGAGTTGGGTATGAAAAATACAATGGATGTTGTTGTAAAAATAATAAATATAATAAGAGGGGGGCACAATTCTCTGACACACAGAAAATTTAAAGATTTTCTAGAAAACCTTAATTCGGATTATGGAGATTTACTTTTATATACCGAAGTCCGTTGGCTAAGTCGAGGCAAAAGTTTGGAAAGACTTTTCCATTTAAGAAAAGAAGTACTCGAATTTTTAAAAACTTTATCCAATAAAGATAGAAAACACCTTACTACATGATAATCCCCTTAGATGTGAAATAGAAGAGCAAGATGCTTTTCTTCACGAAGAATTGCATAAAATGCGTAATGATTTTGAAGTTCCTATGGAATCTGGGGAAAAATTTTGGCAAAAGATAGATGATACAAAATATTTCAATTTAAAAAACGAAATATATAAGCTATATTCCATGTTTGGCACCTCATATAACTGTGAGGTGGCATTCTCAAGTATGAAACTGATTTTAAGTAAATTGCGGAATAGGTTAACCGATCAACACATTGGTGACTTATTGCGTATTAAGGAATATAAAGGAAACATTGATTTGGATAGATTAGTTGAACTTTAAATTAAGTTCAGTTAATATCTCGGTAATATCCCTTAAAAGTTCGAAATCGAATAGAAAGTCGTGATTTTCTTAATGATATTTCAGTAGTTTTATTTAATACTACTTTTTAAAAATACTACTACTTTTCTTAAATGAAAAACTCTTTCCCTTTATTCCATTTTTGTTTAAAATGCCCAAAAGTTCATGAGTTTTTCTCGTCGTAAAAAGTATTTGCAATAGAAAACAAATTTCAAAACTTTTCTCAGTGTACCACCATTTTGTTATAACGTGCAGTCATCTCTCTGCTGCTTAACGCACACAAATATACACATGGTGGTATGTGTTTGCCCATGACTGGTCTAATATAACATAGAATTTTAATACAAAGTGTTTCATGTGTAATATTCATGTGTTGGGTACATGAGTATAACTAAATTAAGGCTTTTAAAATTTGCTATACTATTATATATTTATGTATGTACATATGTTGGAAATATGTAAGTATGTATGATTACACATTTCAAATAGTATATAGTTAAAATTTATACAACATTCATATATAATGTTGTCATTAAATGTGCTAAAATTATAGAGAATTTATTTATTTAATTTTTTTAACCAGAATATTATATAAACTTGCGTTAGGCAAAATTTTTAATATCAAAACTCATAAACTAAGTAAGTAATTAAGAGAAAAAACCAACAAAACCCCAAACCAACAAAATATAACAAATAACCCTACACAAAATAAATATTTTTGTTAAATAACAATAATGTTTATTTTTATAATTTTTCACTGTTTTTTTTCCTAACAATATAATTAGAAAAGTAATGGGAATAAGGTTTTTTTCTTATTTATGCAAGAACATAAATTACTTTTGTTAAAAATAAAAATTCGTTAAAAAGGACTTTTGCTATTTTTTATACCCTACACCACTTTAGTGGGGAGGGTATATTGGATTTGTGCTGATGTTTGTAACATATAAAAATATTCGTCCTAGACCCACCTTAAAGTATACCAATCGGCTTAGAATCGTTTTCTGAGTCGATTAAGCTATGTCCGTCCGTCCGTCCGTCCGTCTGGCTGGCTGGCTGGCTGTCCATGTAAACCTTGTGCGCAAGCTACAGGTCGCAATTTTCAAGATAATTGGATGAAATTTGGCACGCACGTTTTATTTGACCCAAGGACGAAGCCTATTGAAAATGGTTAAAATCGGTCCATTATTTCACCTAGCCCCCATAGAACAGAACCCCCCGAAAAGGGCTTCTGAGCTCATAATTATGTTAAATATACAGATATATCGATAAAATACGGCATAACTAAGTTTTATAGAATTCTTGATAACCCTGCCAAATTTCATAAAAATCGGGCCCCATTTGACCCTAGCTCCCATACAAAGTCCCCTTCAGAAAATTACTTGAATGTCCCAAATTAACTTATAAACACAAATATCGCGATGAAATTCAGCACAATAAAATATTATGTAAATATAAATACATTCACAAAATTTTATCGGGCTTGGTCCATATTTGCCCCTAGCCCCCATATAAAGCCTCTTTCAGAAAATTAGTTTTTCATCCATAATTTGCTTAAATGTATCGGAACAAGGGAATATTGAAGATAAATGATTTGTTATGAAAAATAAATCACATTTAATATTCATAACTGGTGTAGGGTATCATATGGTCGGCCACGCCCGACTATACTTTCTTACTTGTTTTTTCTATGTTTTAGTTAAAAAAGTTGATTGCTTATAATTTTCATCTTATGAGAGTAAGAGTATAATATTTTGAAAGGTTTAATCCGAATTTTAAATACACTTCATATTCAGTAAAAGTAAAAATTTTCGAATTTTATTTTAAACTAGCTGAGTCGAGTCTGTAAGTTTAGCTGTTTAGAAGTTTTATATGAACCAAAATCGGACTACAAAAAATTATGAGGATACCATACCCCTCATATAAGGTCCTCTGTAGAAAATTTTATGAGGATTCGGAAAATTACTAGTACAGCGATAAAAATCGACATAAAAAAGTTTATACTTAGGAACATAATTCTTCATTCCGAATTTAATGAGGACTGATCTATAACTGAGCTTAGCCCCTATAAAAGGTTCCCTTCAGGAAATAGTTTTGGTTATTAAAATACGAGTTTTCCTTATTTAAAATACGAGTATTGCGATGAAATTTGACAGAAACATGTTCTATACAAAACGAAATCTATGTACAAAATTTTATGAGTATCGGTTCATAATTGAAACATATAAATGTCCTCTTCTACTCATACACTCACGGTTTAAAAATTGAACAAAAATATTTTGTTTTTAAAAATTAATATTTTGTCAGGTCAAAGGAGCTCGGTCCATAATTGGCTTAAGCCATATTCCAAATATCACCCTGATGTTTATAGGGGAGCATTCCTTTTACGGTATACGACCGAATATAACACTTTCACTTGTTGTATATGGCTTTGCCGGTCCACTTTGCACTTTGCTCAAGTGTTCGAGTTATATAATCTCCGGCTTCTTAAATGCTAGAGATGTTATCTGTAGAGAGAAATTTGAATCCATCAAATAAACCGAAGAATTGTTCTTACTCACAGAGAACATATTGTGGTTAATCTGGTATAAACAGAGTAAACCCTTAACTTACCCTGACAAGAAAGGAAAATTCACTAATATCACTTACATCCATTACCATTCAACCTAGAACATCTAACACACTTTATCTTGGCATACAGTTAGGTGAGGCACGCATATCTCTACATCCATCCCATATCATATACACTTAATTCCAACTCATTTCCAACGCTTAGTCCCACAGTCGCTCCTCTGCCAGGTATCTGTTGTCTCGGCTACAGCAACGAACTTATCCCGAATTATAGACTTTATGGTGCATCAATCTTTTAACCAACATTATCTTCCCGCGAATTTGGGTTTAAACCACAGCTACCACGTGCACCCCGAAGGGACTTCTGCAATAACCGGGACAATAGTCCAAAACTCTGCCCTGTGGGTTACTGGTTACCGTGGCACCATATTATAATGCTCTCTGGTTTCACCCCAGGTCAAATCATACCAAGGAAAGGCCGACAATACATTTTGCACCGCCAGTTTATGGCTACGACAGACTAGAAGTACTGGTAGTACCTCTTTTTCTCCGGATTGCAAAAACATCATGATGGGGAAGATCATCAAGAATCCAAAGTGAATATGGTTTCAATTGAGGTTAACATATTTCTGGAAGTCGGAAGGCATATATCATACTAAAAGAGATCTGAAAGAGAAACCTGTTCAGAATGAATAAGTCCAGATCAATCTACTCAGTAGAGTAGTTGAATCCTTTGTAGAGTATCTTCATAGATTACTTTTGATATTGTGCTCAATCGAATAATCAAAATTTCGACATATCTGGTGCAATCGATCTATCTAACTAAATATAACCTCCAGTCTATAGTAAAGGTTATAAAAATGTTTAAATGAAATGTTAAAAAAAATAAATAGCCGTTCTTTTCTTATTTTTTTTTTACTCCAAATAAAGACCCTTTTTCAGTGCGGGTATTTTTTTATATTTGTCCGTTTATCTTTGCAAAACAATAAACATAACATAATAAAAGAAATGCTGACTTTTTAACAAAAAATTGCCTTCTATGTATTTTTTCCTTGTTTTCATAAAAAAAAATTACAAAATTCTCATTAAAATTTTACAACGTTTTAACTGACGTTGGTTTTTTTTCGTTGTGTCTTATTAACAACAAAAAAAAGTTTAATAAATTTTTTTTCGTTCTTTTGGTACAAATACTATAAAATCCTGAGTTTTTAAAATAATAAAACATGTTATTTAAAAACATAATGAAGAAAAAAACTGAAATAATTGGAAATTTTATTGTTTGAAAAGAAAAGGAAAAAGCAATATTATTGGTAAATGAGTTCTCAGAGGATTCAAATTAACGAAAGATGGATGTTGGTAAAATTATTAAGGAGTTATGGTTGAAAGTACTTAGAAAAATGTGGAATATTGTCCCGTTATGTATATAATTTAAAAGAAATAAAACTTATCAAATAATTACAAACTTAGTACTACTGGAAAATTAAATTTTTTTCCAATTATTGGTTTCCAAAAGATTCATTATATATACAAATATTTAACAATACATTAACTTACTTTAAGCATCTAATACTTACAAAAAAATTCTTATGTACGTATACGTAATAATTATTTCCCATTCAATTAATATCACTCATACTCCCATTTAATTTCAATAAAAAAAACAACTAAATACAGTTTCTTACAAAATTCTAAAAAGCATTTCATAATGTGTTTTTTAAATTGTTGTTTTTTTTTTTTTTTCATTTGTTCTCATTATTTCGTTATTTTAACATTTTAATAATATAAAAATTAAGATTTAAATCTTTCGGCATTTTCCTTGTAATTTACAGTCGTCTTAAAATGTCATTCTAAAAAAGAAATGCAGAAAAAGAAAAAATTAAAAAAAAGGAATTAAAAACAGGCATTTTTCTGTAACTTCCATAACAAAAAAATTTCAGTATGTAAAATATTTTTCTTACAATTGTTGTTTTTGTTTTGTAAGTTTTTTTTATATTTATTTCATTTCATTGTTATTCATATAAAAGAAAATGTAAATGTAATTAAGCGTTTATAATGCGACACGCTTAACAAACACAAATACACAAACGAATAGACGGACAGACAGTCATAGAGACTAGAAGATAAATAAACAAACAAATTCTAATTTGAAACGCACAATAGTCATTTCTTACTTAAGGTGGTGTGAGTTAATATGTAAGTGAGAGAGTGAGTGACTGAAGCAGTAGACCAAAGAATGTAATACGAAAAAAATATGTCTTTGACAAATACGAAAAAAATTAAAACAAAATAGTAGAAAAAAAGTTAAGAAAAAATATATTTTTAATTGTGTTTTTATAGTGTAAGTCATTGTGATTTTTTTAACATGGTAAATATGTAATTTAAAGGAGATACACGAAGTTGTGTTTACATTCCTTTAGCTTTTTCAACAGAGCTCTTCAAAATACACTGGAAATTATTCCACACCTGGGACGACTAATAACACTTTGTCTTTCCATGTGTAAAACTGAGAAATCTTCAGCTGAGACCCAACAAAGTATTCTTGGTCCTTATGAAATTCTGAGTCGATTTAGCTATGTTCGTCTGTCTGTATAAAACACTCTCAAGTTAAAAAGAAACAACAAAGAAATTCACTCAGAATATTCATCATTGCCCTAGGCAGTTTGGTATTAAAAATCGGTTCACATCGTGAAAAGTTATGAATCAAAATTAAATAGGTGTACTGCCCATCCTATATAAATTAAATACTAAAATTCGTACATCTGAAAATCTATAACAGAATGTTTGAGGAACAAAGTGGCCGAATTATCAATTGTGTTACCATTCCTTATTTCTGTTTAGAATAATAGTGATTGTTTTTCCTTTTAAGGAGGAAATATATAAATTGTAAAGGGTTTTTATTTATATCGTTTTTTAGGGTAGCGAAGCACACTGGGCATAGCTAGTTTATTATAAAATCGTAAGTAGTTTTTCCAACGATATTTGTTTTAAGATTTTGGTATTGCTCTTTAACGACAACGTACAGAAAAGAGGCTAAACGGTAGTTCGTATTTTCATTTCAGTCCACGATTTGTTCAGATCCTTGTCGCGTTGATCATCTTGTATTAAATTAAACACTTCCAACTTCACAGGTGGTAGCGTCGAGCAATTAGTGTTGTCCGCTACCAAACCACTTTCACGAACTTTTTGCACAAACTTTCATTTTCGGTTCAGCACACAGGGTTTAACACCCACTAATGTAGTGTATTGTATTGGATTTAGGAAAATAGGTTGTGTTAGGAAGGACAGAGGAACTAGTGTTTGTGGACAATTGCTTTAAATATTTTTACATCGTATGTGGCAGAGAATACTTCTGCGGGAAATTTGTTCTACATATGAATGGTACGGCTAAAGTATGAATTTTCCCCGTAATGTGTTGTGCAGTCCAGTGGCCAATTGACCACAAATGAATGTATTCCACATGAAAGACGTATATTGCGTAAAATTATACGGCTGTCGAGAATAAGTTCCTTAATTTCAAATGAACACATTCAATTGAAATATAGATAGAATAATGAAATATACCTCACGTTGCGTAGGTGCTCTCCGGACTCTCGTGCACTCAGTCGAGTTGCTCCAAAATATACATTGAAGCTCCGGTGAGAGAGATTTCTTTTCTATTATCCAAATACATATATCGATCGAACTTACTTAAAACATATAAACCTGCTATATAATCATACATGATTATATAGGGATCAATATGAATCAATATATGGATCATATACATTTATTAATACATGTTCATTTCCGAAAAATGGCGATATATGATCATGTCATATATGGACACATACATATATTGAATCACATAAATATGTAAAATTTGTCCATATATGGATATGTATGGAAATTATTCCCAGTTTATACGCCAGTTATCGGATATGAACATGAACATATATAATCCGTTTTAGCTAGGACTTTACAATCCATTAGCCCCATTCAGTTTACGAAGCCGGGCATCTGCAAATAAACCGAAGAATGTGTTAATTGGATTAAAATAAATATGGCGTCCACAGGGCTTGATATATTTACCGACAGCCAGATATTGGATTGTAAGAAAGCATTAACTGAATACTCTCCCAGAGGTAAGGTTTACATCATATGGGTACCACTCGGGAGTAGTCGGCAACGAAATGGCGAATGTAATAGCTTTAAAGGGGAGCTAGTTAACCTGAAAAACGCAAAACCATTCGAAGCAACAAAAGCTGGCCCCAAATTACGGCATACGATATCGATTGAAATCTCAATAGAATCTAAATGGAGATTTCTATCAATATCGTATGCCATAATTTGTGCAGTGTATTAAAAATATGGGTGAGAGAATCCCAAAAGGCCTCTTGGAATAATAAAACATTGGGCAAAACCACAAAGATCCTATGGGGTGACCCTGATGAAAACAAGACGTGAAATCTCCTAAAAATGAGCGAGTCTGAGGTTAGTATGATGGTACGTATTCTGAGTGAATACACACATCTATACAAAATTGGACGAGCGGATTCAGACGAATGTAGAGCATGTATAGAAGACAGTGCAACTCTAGGGCATTTTCTTTGCCTCTGTCAGGATTTCGTCGAAGCTATATCCAAGTATCTTGGAAGTGATGTTATTCTGGAAACAACATTCCTGACTAATACCGATGGGAATATTTTTAGGAATTACGTTCAGGAAACTGAGTTTTTGTACATTTAAAAAGTAATACATTTTGATGTAGTATACATCCTTCTATTAACCTAACCTAACATTATTCATGTTGGTCTGTGAGGTTCAAACGATAAAACATTCTGAAAATTTATTAAAATCGGTTCATATTTATTTCTAATTCTTTTGAAATTCCAACACTGTGCGATAATAAGCTCTTTATCCACTGGATGATAACGTTCTTCTACGATTCTTAATTTACTGTAGACTGATATTCAAACTCCCAATCTTTAAACATTTCCCTGGGTACATTCTTCAGTATTCTTTAAAATATGCAACTTTGTTGTTTATATAGATTTTTTTAAAGCTCTAAGAATTGTTATAATATTATTGTTACTTTTGGGTATTTAGGATAACATTTAAATTTATGTTCAACCAAGAACAGTTAAGAAAAAAAAAATAAAAAGAATAAAAAATCAAGGGATGGCAAACAATAACTGTGAAAAAATGTTCACTTTGAAGCAGATTAGTGTTAAAAAAATATTATCATGTAGAGTCAAAATTAGTACAAATACCATTCTAAGGCTTAATTTGTTCTTTCATAAATTAAACTAAAATTGTTAAAACAAAATCCTGCAAAAAATATGCTATTTTCATAATATAAATGTAAATAAATTTATTAAAAATGTATCTATAAAAAAACTCAAAAAATTTAAAATATTCTCCCCAGTTTTATGCTTATATTTTTTACTTACTTCCAGTCACATACTAATAAAACAATCTCTGCCAACGCATTTAAATTAAAATAAATTATTCCTGGATGTGTATAAAATCGAAGTAAAATTGTTTATTACAAGTAAATAAATACATACATATAGATATATTATCCTACCCAGCTCCTGCCCTCCAACACTGACACAACTTATGCCAAGTTTTGCTGATATTGTTGTTTTTGTTTTTGAGTCTGCATAAATAAATAGTAGAAGAACACTAACACGTCTATATAATGTTCACTTTTTATACCCTACACCACTTTAGTGGGGAGGGTATATTGGGTTTGTGCTGATGTTTGTAACGCACAATAATATTGGTCCTATACCCACCTTAAAGTATACCAATCGGCTCAGAATCATTTTCTGAGTCGATTTAGCTATGTCCGTCCGTCTGTCCGTCCGTCTGTCCGTCCGTCTGTCCGTCCGTCCATGTAAACCTTGTAATCAAACTACAGGTCGCAATTTTGAAGATAATTCAATGAAATTTGGTACATGATCTTCTATTGTACCAGGGACGAAGCCTATTGAAAATGGTTAAGCTCGGTCCATTATTTCACCTAGCCCCCATACAACTGAACCCCCTAATAGGGCTTGTAATCCTTGTAATCAAACTACAGGTCGCAATTTTGCAGATAATTCAATGAAATTTGGCACATGCTCTTTTATGGTATCGTAGACGAAGCCTATTGAAAATGGTTAACATCGGTCCATTATTCCACCTAGCCCCCATACAACTGAACCCCTCGAATAGGGCTTTTAAAATTTGTAATCAAACTACAGGTCGCAATTTTGGAGATAATTTAATGAAATTTGGCACATGATCTTTTATGGAACCGTAGACGAAGCCTATTGAAAATAGTTACCATCGGTCCATTATTTCACCTAGCCCCCATACAACTGAACCCCCGAAAAGGGCTTTTGAAACTTGTAATCAAACTACAGGTCGCAATTTTGAAGATAATTCAATGAAATTTGGCAAATGATCTTTTATGGTATCGTAGACGAAGCCTATTGAAAATGGTTACCATCGGTCCATTATTTCACCTAGCCCCCATACAACTGAACCCCTCGAATAGGGCTTTTAAAATTTGTAATCAAACTACAGGTCGCAATTTTGGAGATAATTCAATGAAATTTGGCACATGATCTTTTATGGTACCGTAAATGAAGCCTGTTGAAAATGGTTTACTTCGGTCCATTATTTCACCTAGCCCCCATACAACTGAACTCCTCGAATAGGGCTTTTAAAACTTGTAATCAAACTACAGGTCGCAATTTTGGAGATAATTCAATGAAATTTTGCACATGATCTTTTATGGTACCGTAGACGAAGCTTATTGAAAATGGTTACCATCGGTCCATTATTTCACCTAGCCCCCATACAACTGAACCCCCGAATAGGGCTTTTAAAACTTGTAATCAAACTACAGGTCGCAATTTTGGAGATAATTCAATGAAATTTGGCACATGATCTTTTATGGTACCGTAAATGAAGCCTGTTGAAAATGGTTTACATCGGTCCATTATTTCACCTAGCCCCCATACAACTGAACCCCTCGAATAGGGCTTTTAAAACTTGTAATCAAACTACAGGTCGCAATTTTGGAGATAATTCAATGAAATTTGGCACATGATCTTTTATGGTACCGTAGACGAAGCTTATTGAAAATGGTTACCATCGGTCCATTATTTCACCTAGCCCCCATACAACTGAACCCCCGAATAGGGCTTTTAAAACTTGTAATCAAACTACAGGTCGCAATTTTGGAGATAATTCAATGAAATTTGGCACATGATCTTTTATGGTACCGTAAATGAAGCCTGTTGAAAATGGTTTACATCGGTCCATTATTTCACCTAGCCCCCATACAACTGAACCCCTCGAATAGGGCTTTTAAAACTTGTAATCAAACTACAGGTCGCAATTTTGGAGATAATTCAATGAAATTTGGCAAATGATCTTTTATGGAACCGTAGACGAAGCTTATTGAAAATGGTTTACCATCGGTCCATTATTTCACCTAGCCCCCATACAACTGAACCCCCGAAAAGGGCTTTTAAAACTTGTAATCAAACTACAGGTCGCAATTTTGGAGATAATTCAATGAAATTTGGCAAATGATCTTTTATGGTACCGTAGACGAAGCCTATTGAAAATGGTTACCATCGGTCCATTTTTTCACCTAGCCCCCAAACAACTGAACCCCCGAATAGGGCTTTTAAAATTTGTTATCAAACTACAGGTCGCAATTTTGGAGATAATTCAATGAAATTTGGCACATGATATTTTATGGTACCGTAGATGAAGCCTGTTGAAAATGGTTTACATCGGTCCATTATTTCACCTAGCCCCCATACAACTGAATCCGCCGAATAGGGCTTTTAAGTTCATAATTATGTTTAATATACTCATATCTCGACAAAAAGCTGCAATAACCAAGTTGTATACAAGACTTGATGACCCCCACGAATTCCATAATAATAGGTTCTCATATGACCCTAGCCCCTATGAAAAGCCCCCACCAAAATTTCACTTAAATGTCCACAATTTTATTCAACAATAAACGGCTTAAGTATGTATACCTAAGGCAAGGTACAATTCAACTTAAATGCTTTATTATGGCAACCAAATCATATTATATTTTTGTCATAGGTGTAGGGTATTATATGGTCGGCCTCGCCCGACTATAATTTCTTACTTGTTTTTCTTCGTCTTCTTCTATTTTCGTTAATGTTATTGTCCTTTGAATTTGTTTTGTTTTTAGGTGTTTTTCTTCAATTTTTGTTTTCATTCGTTTGGCTCATTATCTATTCACTGCACAAATTCTATTAATTATCGTTACACACTTTCCGATTGCCAATCAAATATTTGTCCTTTTGTATTAGTGTTTATTTATTTAATACCATTTTGGTAGGAGGAAAAACGAAAAAAAAAAAAACACAAAAATATTCTTATAAAAATCTATGTATCTAAACGAATTTTTGATTAGCATTTAATTATACAAGATACACATTCAAGTGTACAATACTTTGAATTTAATGGTCACGTTATAATGAGAATATATCGAAACTGTTTCATAAATAGATTTATTCGAGTATTTACACAGGATTCGTATTAATTAAGGACTCCCAAAAATGGTTGTCACCATGAGATTGTTTTTTATGTTAGTGCTTTCTTTATTGGTTCTATTGCAGTAATTTTTACATTTCCTAAATTCTAAATTAAAATTGTTGCCGAATTGTACTTTGCAAGTATTTCAATTTTATGAGGAAGTTTTAGGAAGGAAGCTTAAGTCGGTAAAAATTAATTTTCATTAAAGAATTTATACAGAAACACCGAATTTGTTTGGCTTTTTAAAGTAGATGTGCTATGAAGTTATTTCGAAATTGTGATGATTTAATTGGAAATTATGATGATTTCATCCCATTCGTAACTTTGTTGTCAAAAGTATCGAGTAACGTAATGGTATATAATAATGTTATGACGTATGTATATGTAAAAACGGATAAATTCGGTAACCAGACCTATTAAACTAAAACGATACATTTCAAAATAAACGGATTGATGTCTGGAACTATTTTGAAATTCCGGCCATCCGGTAGGTTAGTGGTTACTGTTTTAGTGTGGATTCGATTCCCACCTGAAGAGCGCATAACAGCCCCGATAGAGGTTTTGTTCGGATTTGATGTACATACTTCCTCCTTGTACACTAACTAACTAACTAACTAACTAACTAACTAACTAACTAACTAACTAACTAACTACTAACTAACTAACTAACTAACTAACTAACTAACTAACTAACTAACTAACTAACTAACTAACTAACTACTAACTAACTAACTAACTAACTAACTAACTAACTAACTAACTAACTAACTAACTAACTAACTAACTAACTACTAACTAACTAACTAACTAACTAACTAACTAACTAACTAACTAACTAACTAACTAACTAACTAACTAACTACTAACTAACTAACTAACTAACTAACTAACTAACTAACTAACTAACTAACTAACTAACTACTAACTAACTAACTAACTAACTAACTAACTAACTAACTAACTAACTAACTAACTAACTAACTAACTAACTAACTAACTAACTAACTAACTAACTAACTAACTAACTAACTAACTAACTAACTAACTAACTAACTAACTAACTAACTAACTAACTAACTAACTAACTAACTAACTAACTAACTAACTAACTAACTAACTAACTAACTAACTACTAACTAACTAACTAACTAACTACTAACTAACTAACTAACTAACTAACTAACTAACTAACTAACTAACTAACTAACTAACTAACTAACTAACTAACTAACTAACTAACTAACTAACTAACTAACTAACTAACTAACTAACTAACTAACTAACTAACTAACTAACTAACTAACTACTAACTAACTAACTAACTAACTAACTAACTAACTAACTAACTAACTAACTAACTAACTAACTAACTAACTAACTAACTAACTAACTAACTACTAACTAACTAACTAACTAACTAACTAACTAACTAACTAACTAACTACTAACTACTAACTAACTAACTAACTAACTAACTAACTAACTAACTAACTAACTAACTAACTAACTAACTAACTAACTAACTAACTAACTAACTAACTAACTAACTAACTAACTAACTAACTAACTACTAACTAACTAACTAACTAACTAACTAACTAACTAACTAACTAACTAACTAACTAACTAACTAACTAACTAACTAACTAACTAACTACTACTAACTAACTAACTACTAACTAACTAACTAACTAACTAACTAACTAACTAACTAACTAACTAACTAACTAACTAACTAACTACTAACTAACTAACTAACTAACTAACTAACTAACTAACTAACTAACTAACTAACTAACTAACTAACTAACTAACTAACTACTAACTAACTAACTAACTACTAACTAACTAACTACTAACTAACTAACTAACTAACTACCCAGCGGTAAATGAAACAAAGTACTTAGATAATATTCGATGACATCAGTATGACGTTCTAAGCGAGCAATCTAAGTACTTAGAGTGCAATATATGCGTAATCCAACATATCATGCACTTTAATTATAACATAGATTACGATTTAAGCAGAGAGTTAGCTGCCTTTTTCATGTTGTTTTTTGTTTTTATTTCTTTAAAAAAAAAACTTAACTAAAGTACCGTTTTATTTTTCTTTTGTATACTACATACATGAAAAGAAGAATATTTTTGTTTCAGTTTAAAGTTGATCTTTTGTAAGTGACGTTGTGTTTTGTTAAAAAAGTTATTTTATTGTAAAAATTTAAAATAATTGTGGTGATCTAAATGGCAGAAACGGACTTAAAAATTGGGGTAAATGTACTTCATATATTCTAGTTTTAATACTGACAATTTCCTCTTGATTATTTACAGGATCTCTAAAGGAAGATTACCGAAAGTTTCAAAAGAAAATTAAGATTCATTTCATTTATCTTATCTTTTATTGTTTAATTATATTTTTATTGAATTAACTATAATACATGTTTATTATTTGATGATCATTTTTAAATAAACTTGCATAATTTTAAAATAAATATAAAAAATATATATTTTTTCTATAACATAATCGGAAGACATGGTACTTTAACTTACAAATGCAAATAGGATTGTAATCTACATACATTACATTCTTATTTGCAAGCGTTTATAGGGGTCTCATTAACTTCGCTTAGAACTCCACACATAATGTAAGTGAAATATTAATTTGTCTTAATGATATTGTGGCTTACATTATAAGCGAGAGCACATCGATGATGCAGCCTAGGACACTTTTATGTTAAATCTAAGTGGAAGAATAAGTTAAAGCATCACCACTGACTGCCACGAATATCACTTAGATAAGCGAGTACATAATGGTGTATTTTTAACCGCTGGGTAACTAACTAACTAACTAACTAACTAACTAACTAACTAACTACTAACTACTAACTAACTAACTAACTAACTAACTAACTAACTAACTACTAACTAACTAACTAACTAACTAACTAACTACTAACTAACTAACTAACTAACTAACTAACTAACTAACTAACTAACTAACTAACTAACTAACTAACTAACTAACTAACTAACTAACTAACTAACTAACTACTAACTAACTAACTAACTAACTAACTAACTAACTAACTAACTAACTAACTAACTAACTAACTAACTAACTAACTAACTACTAACTAACTAACTAACTAACTAACTAACTACTAACTACTAACTAACTAACTAACTAACTAACTAACTAACTAACTAACTAACTAACTAACTAACTAACTAACTAACTAACTAACTAACTAACTAACTAACTAACTAACTAACTAACTAACTAACTAACTAACTACTAACTAACTAACTAACTAACTAACTAACTAACTAACTAACTAACTAACTAACTAACTAACTAACTAACTAACTAACTAACTAACTAACTAACTAACTAACTACTAACTAACTAACTAACTAACTAACTAACTAACTAACTAACTAACTAACTAACTAACTAACTAACTAACTAACTAACTACTAACTAACTAACTAACTAACTAACTAACTAACTAACTAACTAACTAACTAACTAACTAACTAACTAACTAACTAACTAACTAACTAACTAACTAACTAACTAACTAACTAACTAACTAACTAACTAACTAACTAACTAACTAACTAACTAACTAACTAACTAACTAACTAACTAACTAACTAACTAACTAACTAACTAACTAACTAACTAACTAACTAACTAACTAACTAACTAACTACTAACTACACTAACTAACTACTAACTAACTAACTAACTAACTAACTAACTAACTACTAACTAACTAACTAACTAACTAACTAACATAACTAACTAACTAACTAACTAACTAACTACTAACTAACTAACTAACTAACTAACTAACTAACTAACTACTAACTAACTAACTAACTAACTAACTACTAACTAACTAACTAACTACTACTACTAACTAACTAACGTAACTAACTAACTAACTAACTAACTAACTACTAACTAACTAACTAACTAACTAACTAACTAACTAACTACTAACTAACTAACTACTAAACTAACTAACTAACTAACTAACTAACTAACTACTACAGTAACTAACTACTAACTAACTAACTAACTAACTAACTAACTTAACTAACTAACTAACTAACAAACAAAACTAACTAACTAACTAACTAACTAACTAACTAACTAACTAGCAAACTAGCTAACTAACTAACTAACCAATTCATTCGCAATTTATCAAAAAATATACATTTGGACCTTTTTGAATCTTTTATAATACTGAAACTAAAAGTCTAGAATTAAACACGCAGCATTCTGATTGAATAATTCGGTACTTTTTCGTCATTCAACTGGTACTGTTTTTTGCTGATCAATAAATATTTTAAATGCTCATAATACATTTAAAATACAATTAAAATAAATTTGTCACTTTAAAAGCATTTCATCCACAAATGTTCAAGAAAACATGAGACGTGTCCATTTAAATTCTAATAATTGTACATTCATCCATATTATTAAATTTTCATTATTTTCCAAAAAACGTTTGTGTCATTGACGTAAAAGAAAAGATGACATACAAAAATGACAACATCTCTTGGTTTCAAGTCAGAATTAACTGAATCCAATCCTGCTACAAGGAAAACATCATTAGAAAATACAAAAAAAATCACATTTTTTTTCATTTCATTCAGAACATTCAGTATAAAAGGAGTAGTATAATTTAGTAAAAATAAGCTGACATAAATGGTCAAAAGTGTGTACGAGTGTACAAGTTCTTATGGCAATAGAGAAATAAATGAAAAGAAGGATACATTTTACATGACATGGCAATAATAAAAGCATCAACAGAAAGAAATCTTGTGTTCGTTCTCGCACCAACACTAAACAAACTTTCATATATGACACGAAACTGACCAATCAACTAACCAACCAAACAGGCAGTCAGTCAGTTAGGCAGCCAACCATTCCATTTCAGTTCAAATTCCAATTCATGGTTTATGGATATGTTTTTGTTTTTACTGAAAAAAAGGATACACAATTCAAATAAATACATTTGTGTTGTATTTGTGTATTTTGTATTCGTATTTGTATTGTGTTGGGTATTAAAATGATGATAAACAAAGAGAAATATTTATGCGTTTTGTAAAATGAAGCATATACGAGTACAATTTTTTTTTTTTGTACTGCTGACCAGTTAGTTGTTCAGTCCAGTCCAATTTTTGAAAGTTACAACCAGATGAACATTAAAAACAACCTTGTGTTACATCCTCGTATAGGAGTATAAACAACATTTTCCATGTGTTTGTATTTGTTTTTGAATGTTTAGAAAAGTACAATAAAAACTGTTTTTTTTTATTTTGTATTTTTTGTAGCAGTCTAAAGGACTAACTGCAAAAAAAAATGTATGTATAACAAATTTGTTAAAATTTATTTTATTTAGAATTCTATACCAAAAGGATTTTATATGGATTTTAAAATCCCCCTTTGGTAGTGCTTTTTTTGTGTTTTTAGTAAGTAGGCATTGGGAAGTATACGATTGTATGAAGGAGGCTTGAAAGAATACTAGACTATAGACCACAATATAGACAAGACTATAGACTAGACTATAGACTAGACTATAGACTAGACTATAGACTAGACTATAGACTAGACTATAGACTAGACTATAGACTAGACTATAGACTAGACTATAGACTAGACTATAGACTAGACTATAGACTAGACTATAGACTAGACTATAGACTAGACTATAGACTAGACTATAGACTAGACTATAGACTAGACTATAGACTAGACTATAGACTAGACTATAGACTATAGACTAGACTATAGACTAGACTATAGACTAGACTATAGACTAGACTATAGACTAGACTATAGACTAGACTATAGATTAGACTATAGACTAGACTATAGACTAGACTATAGACTAGACTATAGACTAGACTATAGACTAGACTATAGACTAGACTATAGACTAGACTATAGACTAAACTATAGACTGCCCTATAGACTAAACTATATATATTAGGCTGTAGATTATATACAGAATATTTGTGCAAAGCTATCCTGGCTATTAAATCAATAGTTAGGATTATGCTAAGAATTAAGAATAATGCTTAAGCTTTATTCTTTGTTAGGGAAACTTCCCTGCGCTTTAATCTAACAAAGAACTATTGAGGGGATTTATAAAAAAATTTACATTTTACCACTTTAATATTTAATAATATGAATTGTTGATATTGTTGTAGTTGACCATTTTGTTTGCTTAAAATGTTTTGTATTGAGATTTTCAAAAACGAAAAACGTTACAGAAAATATACATACACAAACACACAAAGTAGTAAGCAATATAAAAGTATTTGTTTATAATGTTAAACACACTTACATATAAACATACATATGTATGTTTAAAAAACTTTATATAAAATAGCTTTGATTTTATTTGTTTATAGGAAATTGAATTGGGAATAATTTAGAATATAACAAAATTGTCCATTTTGGCATGTGAAAAAAAAAATTTAAATAGCTTACAAACAAATACACCTCATACTGCAGCAGCAAACAAATCAAACAACAAAACATTAAATAAATCTGAAAAAAAAGTTCAAATACAAATACTATTTACTAAACAAAGTTTATTTTAAATAAATTTTTGAGTGGTCATTTTAATAACAAAACTACTACTACTACTACCAAGTAACTACAACAAATAAATAAACAATTTTAATATTTTATTAACTAAAGTAAATAAATATAAATTTTATTAAAAGCATCAAACTCACTCAGCCAAACGAAATCGAAAATGTTAAAATTTCTATAGAAATTTTTATACATGAGTTTAATATTCTCTTTTATTTTATTGCACAACACATAGACATACGTATGACTACTACTCATCTTCCTGTTTCCGGTTAACGGAATAAAAACGAACCCTAAATGCTTGACTGCTTATGACGTCAAAAGTAACAAACATTATTCTTATTTTACAACATTTTCTTAAAAGTATTGAAATTTGTGAAAAAATAAATATTTTATACAATAAATTGCAATATAAAATGACCAAGCAATTTTTATGAAAAACGATATTTATTTATTCCAAAAAAAAATGGAAAGAAAATTTGTCCATTGCAGAAAAATAGCACACGTTTTAAGTGACCATGTTGCTCATATTGAAAACATGAATCAATAACAAGTTGAGAATGAACAAACAAATAAACAAAAATTGTTAAAAATATAGAGAAAATACTCTGGGGAGTCTATAACTAAAATCGTGTTTTTCTTTTTTGTGTCGAAACATGTCTTACTTGACCAATAAACATGAGTAAAAGGACACACACACTACTACAGTAACAGAGTACCCTTGCAGATTCTCTTACCCTAAAAAAGATAAACTCCTGGCATGACAAAATTTTTATTTATAAGTAAAACTAAAAAAAACTACAGTCTTTTATAAAAAAATTAACATGTAAGAACAAGTCAATAAAAACTGCAAGTTTTTGAAAAAAAAAAGATTTCTTTTACTTTTATGATGTTGTAGTTTTTGTTGAAAAGTTCTTAGAATGGTGTTTAAGAATTTTTTTTAATATGCTCTGCAGGTTTTTTCTATAAGTTTTTTGCCTTTTTATGAGAAAATGACACATTCATATTGTCGAAAAAGTAATATTGTTAACCAGAGCTGTAATATCTTTAAGATTTCGGGGGCATTAACGTATTTGAAGTTTTCTAATCTTTTCTGTCAACTGCAACTCCAACTAAGAATAAAAAACGGCTACATAGGTTAAATATTATGTAACGGATTATATCGGTTTTTGTTCCCGTTTTGTAAACAAATTTCTTGGGAAATAATGTCATGAAGCTGCAGATTTATAACTGAGAAACTAGTGGAGAGAATGAGCTCTTGTTTGTAACTCCCTGGTTTCTAAGAAAAATATCAAATCATGTTTTTAACCTAAAAGAAAAAGTGTTTTCCTACTTTGTTGTATCTTAACTGACACTTTGACAATGACCATCTTTCAACAGTACAAAAACAACAACAAAAAATCAATTTAATTTTTACAAGTTTTACAATTTTCTATCTATAGCATAACCTAAGGGCGATTATATTTTGTCATACATACATCTATCTCTCCTTACAATACGATTAGATAAAGGTATCCATCCACATGCATAGACATAAATGTATTTTATGATATTGACCAACCATATGTTAACTTTTATCATTTAGTTTTCATAAGTTTTCTTCCCTTTTTGTAATAATGTTTAAGTTACTTTTTAACTATAAATGTTTTCTTTTTTGGAACAAGTGTAAAAGAAAAAGTTTTCTTTTAAAATGTGTTCTTTTTGTTGTTTGTTTTGTCTTCGGTTCTTCTTTTCTATGTTCCCAAAGGAAAAACCATTAAAATCATATTTACATTTTTTAACACAGAGATACATTAATATGTGTATGTAAGTATTGGGTTTAATTCTAAAGTTCTAAAGTATATAATTGAATATTGGATGATATTTTTTCGAAACTGGGGTGAGTCTAGTTTTCAGTGGTAAAAATAGTTTGTGACAATATTAGTAAAATGTTTAACAATTTTACGTATTTCCCTATATTGTTTATCACAACATACATTTCTTTTAATTCTTAGATTTGAACTCATATCCAACCAGAATCAATTATCAATGGGAAACAATGAAATCCCTAATATACCGGACATAACGGGTACTATGAATAATACGATGCGGTTATGGGTGTAAAATTTATATGTATATTGAACCTATTGCAGACCAGATCATTCGGGAATAATCGGTTATAAAGGAGCGAATTCATGTGAAAGAACATCTCACACGACAACTTAGACTACAAGAACAAGAGATAGATTCACAAAAATCATATGGACAAAGAAAAGAACAAAACGTTTGCTCAGGGTGAGTACTTATGTAGCTAGTATGATGGTAAGTATTCTAATTGAACACACATGACTTCGGACAAAACTACACCAAACTGGAAGAGCCTTTCTTAACTGTACAATTGTCATACTTAATCATATCCACGATGGAGTTCTTGTATCGAGAGCACAGCAGTCCCGACACCAGCCTTTATGTGTATCTTCCATTCTATAAAACCTAACCGCTCTCTCGTGGAGTCAAATGAGAAAGACCATTTATTCTTTCGGGATAAATGGGATCTGACGGATTATATACATACATCAAATATTGACCATGATATTCCATATCAAGATATCAACCAGAGGGTCCTGCCTACATTGTCCTATGGGGCGACGTACTTACGATTACCGGCTCAGAAATTTTATTGAACGAGTTTGGTCTCGATCGGATTGTCTACCGCATG